>NW_026708568.1:0-45935 GCF_902713425.1 Acipenser ruthenus | reverse complement strand
AAAATACAATTTAAATTAAAAACTAATCAGTCATCCTTATTCATCAGTATGTTTGGAAGTTAGTCTGTCAGAATTTTCAAATCTGTCTATTTTTATCTCTTGTAGTCCTACAGCAAGTATCAGATGATTAATTAAAACTAGAAACGTTGTTTAGAAATTAATTAACTAATTTTTCCACCCTTCAGTTTTGATTAAATGGAAACCAGTATTTTACTGACACAGCTGAGCAGTCTGAGGTCATTGGTGCAGTGTCACTTGATATGCTGGGGTGGAAAATGTGCATTGTAGTGAAAATGAACTTTGCAGGTAGCAACAGTAGTAAAAGAGGTTGGTATTGCTGAACCCTTGGGGACTGTCATTAGGTGGCATCTATTTATTTTGCAGTAAGTCTTTAACCTAACTCTGGAGTAACCAGTTTCAATACTGGCTTGGTTTTTGTTCTGTGATATCTGTGGATTCAGCACTGCTTCTTGCATTTAGCTGAGCTGACTAATGGTCATGCTAAAGAAGGAATCACATCTTGTGACTGCACTGAAGAGAATTGCCCTTTTATCTGTTTCTATTTGTATAATTCCTTTGTCGGCTAAGTGGGTCAGGGCCCTACAGGGATTTAAAAAATATTCTCGTTAGGTATGCCAGGAAGTTACCTTTAAGTCCATGTGGAAAATATAAGAGCTTGATGATGCAATTTACAACCTCGTACTCCTGCAGCTTGTAACAAGAGCATGAAGATTTTGGGAAGGAAGATTTTGTCTCCAGAGCTGCAATACTTTTAAGGAATACAGAAGGTTAATTGATAATTTATTATAAAACATTCATCAAAGGATTGGTGTGTTATAATCTCACCGCTTTGTGGAAAGGCAGTGGTGCTGCTAATGCACAACGCTTTACTGTTTCTCCAAAGGTCAGGAAACTGGTCTGTTCTGATTTTTTTAAAATTTGTTTTAATTATTATTAAGATCAGATTACATTAAACCGTGATTTTTGTCTTTTGTTAGAAAATAAAAACTGTACTGTATAACTATTTTAGGCTAAATACTAATTCAGCTACAAGGATTTATACTTCCTAAAAGCCACCTACAAATCTGTTGAGCCATTAATCTTTTGGGTTTGTCTAGCTCAATCAAACCTTGTGGGATTGTCAGACCTCTTATATCAATTGAACATGTATTTATGGAAAGTTTTAGTTATTTTCAAAAAGGGGTCTGTCTGTACTCTTCATGGGACCAAAGGATAATTAATTTAAAGCACACGTTAGTCAGTGGAAGCTTGGGTTTTAATCAGTTGAGATTACTTGGCCACTGATTGGAAGGCAGTGGATGGATGTGGAGTTTTCCCAGCTACAGGAGAGGTGTGAGGCATACTTGTGGGCCTGTGAGGGGGATCTTTTTATTAGCGTCAAATTAATCGCGCCTGACAAACAGTTGCCTGTTTAAAAAGTCACCTGTCCCAGAATCCATTTGATTTGGCCTATAATTTGGTACCAACTTTTGAACTCTGACTTTGTTTTTATCATGCTTCCATATAGGCAAATAGGAAAGTAATTCAGGATGTTTCGGACAAAGGTCCTTCTTCAGCTGTGTAGAAAGAAAAGTAAATGGTGCACTAAACTTGTTATTTAAGACTAATGTGACCATAGCATAAAAAATAATGAATACATATCCTACATAAAATGCAAGAATGACAGTTTCCATTTCTGAATGATCGATTCCATACTGAGCATTCCATTCCCCATAGTCTCGATCGGTGGAGACCATTTTCCAAAGTATAACAGTAGTCTATTCCCTTCTTATGTAGTCACCAAGCAACTACAAAGGGAGCATAAGCCCCGCCCCCAGCATACAACACATTTCTCTATTTGTTTAGACTGGTGTTGGACTCTAGCTGAAAAACTCTTTACCTTGGGAAAGTTGTTAGTTAGATTATCCGTTTTTTTTTGCGTGTCTTGGAATGACTAGGCATCTGGTTAGGAACAGGGGACGACATGACAACCGAATATTGGTTCTGGCCTCGGCTCACAATCAGAGCTGTCTTGGTATTTAATTTACTGTACACAACAACTGTAGCAGTAGGCATTTTACAAAATTACATTAATGATGTTTTAATAGTAGCTTTAATAGTAACTAT
Organism: Acipenser ruthenus; assembly: GCF_902713425.1. Classification (NCBI taxonomy): domain Eukaryota; kingdom Metazoa; phylum Chordata; class Actinopteri; order Acipenseriformes; family Acipenseridae; genus Acipenser; species Acipenser ruthenus. The sequence continues at coordinate 43,808 of NW_026708568.1, read as the reverse complement.
AATCGATAGGATGTTGAGTTCACTCCCAGATGACACTGCTGCATGTGACGCTAGGCAGACCATATCCTAGCAACCTGAGCAGCTACTGTGTAAAGATTAGCTCGGGGGGGAATTATTGAGTGAGAATATTTGGTGCCTCTACTGACTTTTATCACCTGCCACTACCTGAACGGGATGATAATTCCATGCTGCAGGCAAAAATGTGACCATACCACCAAGTTTCGGGAGAGATCGGAGGTACCTGAAGCAGTTCATAATGGAGAAAAAGTACTGATTTGTTATTTCAAGTGATCCTAAAAGGTAGGAAACAGCACAGCAAGGTCCAATACATGTTAAAAGCATTGTTATGACTTATTTGGATGTGATGCTGGCTCTTTAAGGAATTGTCTTCATCAAAAGGTGCAAAATATTTGTAGAACATTGTTACCCCATCATTCAGTGTCTCTACCTGTCAAGTTTTCAGCATTTTTGTCCTTGTTGTTGATGATGATAACAAAATAAAGCATACTATTATCAATTCTCGCTCATAACAACTTAACAAAGGTCAGTAACTCTGCCAGATGAATTGGCAGAAAAATGGTCATTCAGATTGAAGCTATTGAGTGCTGTACTTATATCCTGATACTTCATTCCAGTATTTTCTTTTAATAGAAGTGGCAATATAGACTTATATCCACTTTTATTGATGTAGCCCCAATTGAAGGAATGCAGCCTCCGATTGCAGAGGCTTCAGTTTGAACAGCAAAATCTTTATAGCAATGTGTCACATCCAGCATTTATTTCTACTCCCTGTGGCTCGCTTATACTACAAGACTGCGTCAGATCTGTGTAACTAGATGTCACAGCCAGGAATTAATGAGCTTTCTCTGCGGGAAATTTCAGTGCCCTTGTACGCCCTGCTGAGAATTTGCCACCTTTGCGAGTTTATCTGATACCCATTGCATAACGTGCAAGTTGCATCTTTAATTATACTACAGACCTGTTTTCCCTTTAGGTAACAGTTTTAAACGCTTGTTCTCGTGGAGGTAGGTTACTCAGTGGGTTAGTTCACAAGCTTTTCCACTTTTTTAGTTTATGATGCTCCTTTACATTTTAAGCAGGTGGTATCTTCATTTCAGACTTTACGCATGTTCACAGGACATTGTGCAGGGTAATACATATGCATAGGTATACAACAGCACGGTATAAGCTTGTGATGACTAGTTGCAATTAAAATAATCAAATTGAAGCAACTGGGTTTTGTTTTATAATGATTTATAGTGCAACTTATTCTTTCAGGCTGAAAATTGTGGATGCCCAGGACACTCAAATTAGGCAAGCCTTAACAATAAAATAAATCCTGCACCTTTCACGTGGAAGCATTTTAAGATGCAAGCAGAAATACAAGCAGACACACGTCTAACCAAAGGCTGTCACAAACAGTTATTTAGCAAGATATCTTTATATAATGATGGTACGTGCAATATTTTCATATCTCAAACCATTTTGTTTTGCTGTGCATTGTGAATGTTAAGCAGCAAGAATACAATCTCTATTGTGTAGCTTTCCCTTGGGTTGAGTACAGTGTTTAAGAGCTGCAAGTAAGCATTATAAAAATGTGCTTGCAGGAAATCCTGTACATGAGGCATCTCCTTGCATAAACAAAATGTATAAATATGTTCAGCCCATACTCTGTTGTTAGATGTCACTATTGATATACAGTAGGGCTTCTTATATGTGGTTTGTGTATTTGCGAACAGGTTCGTTTTCTATGTTGAGGATTTTTTGTAAACAACAAAGCTAATAAAATTGTAATATACACAGAAATACCAATCTCAATCCTGTGCCTTTGCACGCATTTCTTATTTTATGCTCTGTTCTTTCTTACAGGGGAGTAGATTTGCATGCTTATCAGAATTCATTTATACTACTTAAAGCTGTACAATCATGTGTGTTTCCACTTGAAATCAGCCACAAATTGTCAGACTTTTCAAATTGATTAAAACAGGGACAGGCGCCTGTTTATTACCTGACTGCGGCCTTGTGTATTTCTTCCATTTCACTTAGGAATATATCCTAAATATTTTTTTAAAACTTTGTTGACTTGCTTTTTTACGCTCTTCGCATAAAAAGCAGCACACCGTTTTAATTTGGGCTGCGGGGGTAATTGCTTCATCTCCAACTAACTTTACATGTCTTCCTCTCCTATCTGAAAAATGGACTAACAAAATGATAACCCGCTGCATTGACCTACGCCTTCCACTGCGGCTTGCTCCAACTGAACACCTTGTCGGTTTCAATCACGTTAGTAATCAGCAAATCACCGTTGGACAAAACATGGGTACGTTTGTTTTTAGAAAAAGAAAAGAAAAAATGAAGCAACACAGCAGCTGTCTTAAAAAAAAAATGGTAGCATCCAAGATGAGCACTGAGTTGTTAAAGGGGAACCCAAACACCCATACCTATGTTCACACTAAACTATCCTTTGATATCATATAAATACGGTATGATGTGCCTTTTTTCAATTTCCAATTTAAAAAATAGGTATTTTTAACGATTAAATTTGGATTTTCTTGAACCACCTTTTACTTCCACAATCCCTTGCCGTGACGTCACAACGTGAACTAATCCAACGTTCTGCTACTATTCACATTGAAGACAACGATACAGTCCATGATTTACTTTTAACTTGTAGTTCGGTTTTTGCCACAATGCCACGTCGATGTTTTTAGGGGGGATGCAGCAATACAAACCAAGATGGTTTTAACCTGCATAAGTGGTCAAAGAATCCAAAAGTTGCCTGGGCTTGGACAAAATTTGTTCAACTTATGCGAGTCTGGATGAAGCTGAGCAAATGTGTGGGCAGCAGTGTGGAGTAGTGGTTAGGGCTCTGGACTCTTGACCGGAGGGTTGTGGGTTCAATCCCCAGTGGGGACACTGCTGTTGTACCCTTGAGCAAGGTACTTTACCTAGATTGCTCCAGTAAAAACCCAACTGTAAAATGGGTAATTGTATGTAAAAATAATGTGATATCTTGTAACAATTGTAAGTCGCCCTGGATAAGGGCGTCTGCTAAGAAATAAATAATAATAATAATAATAATAATAAATGGTCACATTTGTGTTCGGCACACTTTGAGAACCGCTGCTTCAATACGTCAGAGATGGCTAGATCCTTTCGTTTCACTTCCAGATTGAGAGAGGATGCTGTACCAACAGCAAGAGCCAAGAAACAAACAAAAACAAATGACCTCAGAAATGTGTAAGCTACGCAATGCGAGAAAGCAAACAGAGCTGTATGAGTTTGTCAAGCAGACCACCTACTGACTGCACTCCGTTGGATATTTTAGCTCATACGGAAGCAAATGTGTCATACGCCAAAGAAGAAGGTAATAAACAACCGAGATTCTCATCTGTGTTGACATCATTCCCCAAAACGAAAAGATGAGAGTAGGTACATTCTCTTACAAATTCTATTCAGAATCAACCAACTAAACAAGATGCAATTGTACCCTATGCTATACAGTAATATAGTAGTCTCACACTGTGTATTTAGATTTTTATATATATTAACAGGATCTAATAAAGTTATGGCAAGTTTTTTTTTCCTCCTGTCATATCTGACCTAAAGTTGATCACCAACTTCCTGTGTCATAAATGCCAAGATTTCTGACAGTGTGACAGTCACATACTACAGCTAGCTACCTATTTCCCAGCTGTTAGAAATGTGACAAGGACAAAATGTGGTCTACAATGTACATTGGGTGCGATTTGTCCAAATTTCACTCAATTATTCGCATGTTTTGCTAATTATATTACACTCTCCGAATTTGGTCAATGAGCGATTAAAATAACGACATTGCGAATTGAACAATGCATTTTTTTTCAAAGACGGAAATGAAAGTTATTTCGGTGTTTGAGCAAATTATTTCTCACAATTTGAAGAAAATATTTTGAAAAAAATGCAAAACTTTATAAAAGTGGAAAATATGATTTACGTACTCATCCGGGCGTTTCTTGGAATCTTCTGCATTGTACTGGTGATAGGCTGTATTTCATTGTACCCATTTCTTGGCAGCTACCGCAGGAGCACCTGTGATAAGGAACGTAAAATACTGTACATACCAGTGGAATTAGGCCTTTATTCTCGTTTGTATTCGAGAATCTGTGCATGGACATTGTTGTGCTTTTGGCTTCATCTAGCAGATTTTGAAAAAACGTTTCTGAGTAGGTGAGTGTAGAAAAGTGGTTTGCAGTACGCCGGTGTAGTGGTGATGCGGTGCTCAGGAGTGATAGACACTAATACAGTTCACGGTCAAAACACAGCTCTTTAATCAGTGGCTCTACACAACAATGTGTATGGCGCAGATAAAAACACAGGGCACAGTCTCGAAATAATAATGCTGTTCACACACACTTTATACACACACGACCTCACAAGTCCAGTAGTGGTTGCTCCTTGTCCAAGTCGTGATTCAATACAGTTAGGGGCAGCAGTGTGGAGTGACTGGAGGGTCGTGGGTTCAATCCCAGGTGGGGGACACTGCTGCTGTACCCTTGAGCAAGGTACTTTACTTAGATTGCTCCAGTAAAAACCTAACTGTATAAATGGGTAATTGTATGTAAAAATAATGTGATATCTTGTAATAATTGTAAGTCGCCCTGGATAAGGGCGTCTGCTAATAAATACATAAATAATAATAATAATAATAATAATGGTGACAGCAATGGTGTAGAGTGGTCCGGGGTGGGTGTTTGGCTTTTAGCGACAGCTCCCAGATTAGTTAGCCATCTACAAATGACAAACATAAGTTATTAGACAATACAAAACAACACAAAACACTCAGGTTCTATTCTCTCTGTACTCCTTTACAGGTCCTTTCGTAACCATAATAAAGGAACAGATTGGTCCGTCACGTTCTCTGATATACCTTCAGTCACGCCCCCTTGGTAGCGAGTGCAATCATCTCTCCTCCAATCCACAGTAAGGCACTGACTTCTAGTATTGTGGCTTCGCCCCCTTTTTGGATGGCCGACTTCCGACTGACCCTGGAATTAACTGTCAAACCATCCAGTCCAGGGCACACTGTTCCTGTTATACCGTGCCCTCACAAGTCGGGAGGGAGATTGTTGACTCGGCTTCTTTCGCTCTCTGTCACAGTGAGGTGTTTTTTTTTTTTATTATTGTTAGCGAACTTACTTTTTTTTTTACAAAGTTATGGTACCCAGCAAAACCCTTACCAGTCAGTGTTGTTTAAACGATCACCGAGATGGTCTTGATTGCAGCTGTTTTCCGTTTCATCCGTTTCGTTCTCGTACGGCTCGAAGCGATAGGACTCTATCAGGTCATCTGAAGATAGTTGCTCCATAAGGCTTTCATTATTGTACATTGTTTCTAAATACAGACACACCAAATCTGAATCAGAGCTGCTGTCGTAGTCTGTCTCTATTGCAGCTGCCATGTCCAACACTGAAGGTGTTCACTCTGACATCACTAGTCACAGGTTACAGGATTTTTTGCTTGGGGGCAAAAATACCAGTTTTAAAAGTTTTTTTGGGATGGGAATGGATTTTTAATTTTTTTTATTTTGTCTTTAAATACGGACCACGTAGAGTAAATATCAGTATTTTTTATTAGATTTTTTTCTGTTTGGGTTCCCCTTAAAGACTTGGAGAATCATTTAGTGTAACTGAAAAGCAGGGTAAGCCATTGTGACAGGTTAGTGTCACGGCCCAGGCTGTTACCGGCAGGAAAGAGACCCAGAGACAGAAAGCTGCAGTTTAAGCACTAGAGCTGCAGTTTAAGCACTAGAGCAAACACAAAAACAGGAACAAAATAAACAGACACATGGGCCAAAATAAAGGTTAATCAAAACAATATGTACTGTAGACTGGGCATTACCCTTCACTATATGTACACAAACACACATCAAAACACTCACCTACTCCCTCCACCAGACAAATGATTTCTCCTTCCTTTTATAAATGTGGCCACTCCTAATTGGCACTCAGTTACCTAATTGGGGAATCGCCGCATCTGTGATTGCTGACAGGGACAGATTTAACCCCATCCCTGCCAACATTACATTCCCACACACACTCTATATACATTAAGGGCTTTCACACTGCCACAGCCATGTTGTTTGCTTTGCTTGTGTTCTGTCAGTTTGCAAGACATATAATATAAAACAACATTTTAAACTCGGCATTCAGAATTCCACAAGAAGTACCCTGCAGATAGTGTAGACAGAACCTTAAAATTAAGGAATCTGAAACGGGATTTAGAAACACAAGTTATCCCTGACCGCTGCCTTCACTGAGTTTCAGTTGGTGACGTTAGCATCCTTTTGTATTTGCTGACTTCAAGCGAGAAGATGCAGACCCATTCAGTGATGGTGAACTGATGAATGACGGCATCCAGCAAAGTGCTGTTTCAAAATCTGAGACAAAGATGAAATGTCTATGTTTGGGGGGGCTCCCAGGTGGCGCATCCAGTAAAGGCACTCCGCGTGGAGTGCAGGATGCACCCTATAGCCTGGAGATTGCGGGTTTGAATCCAGGCTATGTCATTGCCGACCGTGACCGGGAGTTCACAAGGGGCGGCGCACAATTGGCCGAGCGCCGCCCGGGTAGGGAGGGCATAGGTCGGCAGGGGAATCCACGGTTCACCGCGCACCAGCGAGCCCTGTGGTTGATAGGGCGCCTACGGGTCTGCAGTGGAGCCATTTAGATCTGTGTTGTCCTCCGGCACTGTGGTGTCTGGTGGCTTTTCTGTGGATCCGCAGTGCGAAAAAAGGCAGCTTGGCAGGGACACGTTTCAGAGGACACGTCTGTCAGCCGCCGTTTCCCCGAGTTGCCAGGGGGTTGCAGCGGTGAACCGGGATTTATAATAACACAATTGGCAGTTCTAAATTGTGGAGAAAAATGGTGTAAAAATCATTGGCAACGACTACATTTAAAAAAAAAAAAAAGAAGTCTATGGTTGCAACTAAGCAGGGATACAATTGGCCGACGTGTTACTCTTTTATGGCAATCTGTCAGATCAGTACAGGGGAAATTGGAAGAGGCTTGTGCAACTAGCCTGGCACTTGACAAGTCCACAGATACAAGGGATGATGCACAGTTGTGTGTGGGTTAGGTGCGCCAACAAGGATTTTGAAATTGGGGAGGAGCTTCTTGAAGTGTATGGATTGCACAGACTCGTGGGGAAGACGTTTTCATTGGACTGCAAGAAATCTGTTCTAACTTTGGAGTTGAATTAAAGAAAGTAGTCACTGTAACCACTGATGGCGCTCGCTCCATGACTGGTAAACATAAAGGTCTGGTCAGTTTAATTCAAAGAGAGAAACCAGACCTACCATATTCCTTCGAATTTAAGATGCTCTCAAATTTAAGACACAGCCCAAATTTCCCACCCTCCTGAGGAAAAAAATAAAACCATCAAATTGCACATATGGAGGCAGTTGTGGCCATCTGATATCACACAAGAGCATTACAGTCATGTGTTGCTTCTCATTACTTGCACCTGTTTTTCTCCCAATTTTTGAACGGTGGTATTGCTTGAAACATCGTACATTTTTGGGGGTCTGATCAGCATTTCCGATCTGTCCAAGCTGGTACTGCTTGTTAGAACTGAGCCTAATAACGAAACACTGAAATCGAAAAGCTTCTCTTCAAATTCCTCAGGAAGCTAATGACGCTTCTTTGAAAATGGCTGCCTGTATGTCATGGATGATTCGAGATCGGGCATTATTGTTTTTGTTCGTCTTTTCTCAGCAGCATGTCAAATTGTTGCTTGTGTATTCGGGTAGTTACGTCTTTTGTTGGCGATTTTTTCAATACACACATTGCTATACTATACTCAAATTTAAGACGCAGGCTATTTTTGAGAAGAAAACTATTATTTAAAAAGTGTGTCTTAAATTCGAAGGAAAAAGATAATTGGTATACGCTGTTTGATCCATCAGCAAGCTCTCTGCTCAAAACTGGGAAGCGGCTGTTCACAGGAGGTTATGAACACAGTTGTTGAAACAGTGATCAAAATTCACAGACATTCGCTGCAACATAGATTGTTTGTTAAACTAGTTTCAAGTGCACAGGATAGTCACTTCTTTGCCACACAGAGGTGCATTGGCTTAGTAGGGGTCGGGTTCTGCAAAGGTTTGTTGAATTACTTCCCAAAATACGGCAAATTGCATGATAAGGCTCAATTCAGTGATGAGAAGTGGGTCTTAGATTTGTCGTTCTTCACAGATTTAACTCTGATGCTAAACTATCTGAATATAGAACTCCAGGAAAAAGACAGACTTCTCAACATTGTTATACAGAAAATTTGGGGTTTCATGAGCAAACTCAACCTGGTCATCGCACAAATGACAAGCAAAGATTTTACCCACTTTCAGAACTTTCAGGAGGAAAGCCTGGATACTTGTGGCTATGTTGTGTTGCTTACTCAGGTTAAAGACAACAGAAAAAAAACAACTCGGTTTGGTAAGAATCCTTTTGACTTCCCAGTTGCAAATATATATTATGTAGTAATGTGGTGTTTTATTATAAAGCTGAATCTCTACTTTCTATTGATATCTTTTAATAGAACAATTAGAAATGATAGAAATCACTTTTTGTGGTTTATTTTTTCTTTTTTCTTTTTTTGACTGCTCAAATATTTTTGTCGACGACTGTTTGCACACCCTCCTATCTTTTCAGTACAAAACGCTTTAATTCACGGTGGTATTATTCCTATAGTTTTCAGTTACGTGAAGAACGATGGTGTAAAAGTATTTGTACTTAAAATTATAAAGCGAAAATATTTGAAAACAAATTGTTCTAAACTATTCTTTCGTTTTCTGCTAAAAAAAGGCTGCTAAGTGAGGATTTTTTTTCTTAGTTTCTTTTACTTGGGCTTATTAATTCTTCATATCTACATCTTTGTGTACCATGTTAAGAATGGACAGGTGTCACACTAATGATGTTGATTTTGAGTTGTGACTGGTAAAACATTTAGTGACCAGTCACTGTGATGAGCAGTAGTTTTTTTTCCTATTGGAAACTCTGTTAGCTATGCACCTTTATTCTGTCTCATTTTCAGATTGTTTAAAAGTATGTACTGCCCCTAATGAGTTCACCTCCTATATGCATTATATTAAACTAGATGAAACAAGATGGTTTGACCTCTGTTTCAAATCTCCTGCAGATGTAAGACATAAAAACAGTTTTTTAGGAACAAAAAAAAAATCTTGCTGCTGACTTTTCAATGGAGCCTTCTGGCATTGCAACTTCATTGTGTGTGTAACCTGAGAGCCCAGCTGCATGACATGTCCAGGACCTGCAGCACAGCAGTCAGGACATGTAGCAAGCTATAACAGGTGAAGGCAAGCACCTTCTCAGATATTTTATAAACATTTTGGATATATTTGTAATTCATTCTACAAAGAACCAATGGCATTTCCCATAGAAATACAGTGGTATCACACTCTGAATGACCTATAAAGTGAATGTTGATTTACAGTACCCTCTGAGGGTGGTCACAATTTTGGTTTCTTCATGCAAAGGTATCACACTGCCTAGGGGGAGTTTTATTTTTCACAGCCTGTCAAATATACTCCTAAGGAGTGGTTTAGAGGTTGGCTGAGAGATTCCTGTTTTGTGGGCTACAGGGATGGAAATTAGACTCCTGTGGACTGTGTTTAAGGTGACTGTGACTTAGATGACAGTGGAACCCTGGCAATCGTTTGTAGGCCTTCTCTCTGCTAAAACTCAACTCCAGTGCTCCAAGCTGTGCTGACAAGATTTCCAGATTTTACGTCTGAGCTCAATTTTATGCTCTTTGTTCTTTATTTGAATATGTGAGAACAATGCAGGCTGTAGTGTTTTACAATGTATGATGTGCCACTAAAGTGACTGTAACATAATAACCTGTTTACTGTCTGTATTTGAGTATGAAAAGCAAGGTATTTTCCATTTTTAGCTTCACACCAGTCAGTCAGTGCAACAAATCTGTGCTCAGGAGCACAGGTAGCTCTATTGTATTGGTTATTCATACTCCTAATGAGCTATGGGGATAGTCTTTCAGTTAAACTTACTTTCAGTACATTTATATGAAGCAAGGTGAGTAAATGGCGTGTTTACATTACATATGTTTGTTTTTAATATATAATAATATAGTTGGCCTGCCAATACTAATATACCATTTCTTAAATGCGTATTGTGGAAATTGTGCTTCTGTTTTTTTCCCACACAGTAATTCATACATAAGATACAGATTCTGGACCTAATGCAGTCTGGACCTTGTGAGAATTTAAATCTTGAAAGAAATACTGAACAGTTCAAGTGCGCTTAAATGCCATTCAGCTTTCCCTTTTCCAATTACCCCCCCCCCCCCCCCCCCCCCAGCTGTATTATTGTGGATTTCCAGTTTGTTTGTTTTTCTCTTTGAAAGACGGAGGATGGGATTCACTATTGAAAATACCTGCCTGTGTCCCCTTCTGTCTAAAGCCCATGCTACCCTAAATGGACTGTTGGCAGTATAAAAGGGCAGTATAAAAGGGCTTCCTAATGAAAAACAAGCTCCCACTCAGAACCTCATTTATTACTAGTTCCTTCCTTTCGGATTAGGAGCTTATTGTGTGTCTTAAGCCTGGGAAGAGGATTTATCAATGGGAAAACTAGTACGAAGTCTGCATTGTGTTTTTGTATAATATGTTGATTTTGTTAACTTTATATTATGTTGCTTTTGTTAACTTGTTAGTGGGCTTGCATGTTTGTCATGACAATTTTAAGACTTGAAGGGAAAGCCCAATGTGAAATTGTCTACACCCACACGTTTTTTTAAAAACTAAACAGGAAAAAACAAGCACTTGGGGGAGTTCTCTTATTTTTTATGAACTCGGGATGATATGACAAATTGGAGTGAACTGTGAAGCCTGATTTTGAAGTATTTGCATGAAATACCAAAACCTCATTAACCTTTTTGGCCTGTTGGGAACGACACATTTGACAGTATGAACTAGCTAATCTACTGCATATAAGTGATGGATTTCAACATAGATGTATACCAGCACAGATTAGGCTGATGCACAAGAAATTTGATAAACCATACACTTTAAGACACTTTGGGAGCAGGTGTTACCAGAAGTAACATGATAAGTGGCAGGTGGGAAACATTCCAGTGATCTGCCTGTACAGTGCACATCATACATTTTACCATAATAGGCAGAAGCTGTCGTTTTGGTTTTTATTCAGTGGACTGGAACCAGAAAATATCCTATACAGTATATGCAAGCCATATTCTTAATATTTCACTACATTTCTTTAATGTGGTGTTGCCTCCCATATGCCTGTATTGCAACAAGTTTAATTTAAGAAATAATAATGTAATGAATTTAGCTACATAGGTCTCAAATGTGCAATTTTTAAAGAAACAGATGTTGCAAACGTTTCATTTTGAAATGACATCTGGTACTACACTAGGCAGTCTCAGTAAAGTTGTTACTGCTTTGCTTCCTGGGTCGTTTCACCTCGGTAGTGTCTTCTGGGTCAAAGCATGTTCCTGGATGAAAGAAAGCATGTCAGTCAGTAGGGGAAGCAGCTGATTGTTTAATGACAATAAAGCAGCTGTGGAAGAGATTACTTTAACCTCGTGTGTTGGACCAAATATTGTGTTTTAAAATTAAAATAGATGTGTTCTAAAATGTGTGTGTTTTTTTTTTTTTTTTTTTTTTTCTTCCCCAAAACTGCAGTATAAGGGACTTGTATAGCGAATGGAAGTTCACAACAGTTTAGGTGAAATTAGAGCTTGGTCACTGAACTGGCTCTTTGTGTGACCTTGGGCAAGTCACTTGACCCCCTTGTGCAATGGTCCCTCCCAACTCTAAAAATGCATAGAGGTCAGACAGTGTTTGTAAACAGGATGTTACAACTCAAGTAAGACTCCCATTGCATAGCGGTTTGATCCATTCCTGGTTTTACTACGTAAGACACTCCTGAACTTGTTAGATAGAAAATGTGACTAATCAAACTCACATTAAAATCTGGAATGGGTAAAACTGCAATAGTAGTCTTATTTCCATCTTTGTTATTACATACTATTGTGATCATTGCTGCATTCTTCTGGTAAAGCAATGAATTTGAATTCAAAGTGCAGTGTTGCCAGTGCTCAAACTAAACTGGTGACCGGCCCTCACAAACGCATGCACTGAAACTGATTGCTGACATATTCTGTATTGGTTTTCACAAAGGAATAAGCATGACATTGATTCTTTAGCAGCATCCCGCCTTGTCTTGTGTTTCCAGTTTGCATTAACTCTTCATCTCAGTGTCGCAGACAGTAGCAGTGTTTTTCTGATCAAAGTCCTCTGAATATAGATTGTTTCTCATGGTTCTGTGTACAGTAGTTATTTTAGTGTTGTCTATTGTTTAGACCTAAAAAGGATTGGTGCCGCCTAAAGTTATGAGGACCTCTGTGAATTAATTGGAAGAGCAGTTCGTCATGCTGACAAAGTACTGCAGGATGTGAGGTGTAGGGCGAGTTCAGGCAAGGGGCGTCGGCTTATTTCAAGGAACATGATTTCCTGCAGTTTGTATTTTTGTTAAGTTGGGATAAACTTCACATCATCCATTTGTTTGTTTTCCAAAATGATATACAGTGCAGTTGACAGGAAACGAAACACTTGGTTGAAACAATAAATACAGCCAAATACTGCATAGTGCAGACTCTGTTTCCAACAAGAAATATATGGTGAGATTTTTTGTGTGTTAATCAGTCCTCCTTGCATGTAGTATTAGCAGCTGCAGTAGTGTTGGTAGAAATATTCAACAAACTAGAATTTATATACAAAATACACGGCATATCAAATGTACTCAAGTAGCCCTTGTGAGGGGAGCTATGTGATTTGTCAATCTGTTGCCACGGCCAGTTATTTCAACTACTATACATCATTCGAGATGCCATGATGGGGTCTTGTGGTTTCCAGATGATAAAGACGTAATGCTGTGAGAGATTAGCTTCATAATCTGTACGCAACTGTATTTTGGAATTTCAAGTTTGATCGGACAGGAAAAATGAACTCTGTGCCAGTAATTTCACAAAGGTCCTATCAATGATTCAGCTCTTGTTAAAATATTATTTTTGATATGCCATTCCCCTGACATTCTGCCCCAGGGATGCATTATTTTTGTCAGCAAAATTGTATTTATTTTTTCATTCATTTATTTATTTATTTATTTATTTCCTAGAAAAAGCCCAATAGACCTACTGTAAATGTTAAGGGGCAAGCAAAAAGGGTATTAGTTTCACAGTTAATGTTTCAGAAACCCATTTTGTAAGGTATAATAAAGAACCAATATCCCATCGAATAAATAGATCTACTTTTAGGTTCCCGTCTACCTATTAAAATATTGATTTAGGTAACATTTTGGGGAACCACTGCTTCTCTGTGATGGCTTTCTCGTATAAGGTAACACATTTCTCACCCCTTGTATCACAATCTAACAGGGCTGTCTCAATACCACAATTCTGTATTTATGATTTATCAGAATGGAATGTTCCAATACTTCTTTCAGCTTGTTGAGCAAGAACTGAGTTCCCACTATGCAGTTACAAAGAATAACCTTGGCCTTCAGTGTAATTGGGAGAAAAGTCATGAAAAACAAGTTTGTGTTCAAATGGAAAATTGTGATTTGAAGTTGCTGTAAAGCCTGTGGGCAGCAACACTTCCGTTACTTCAGAAGGACACGCACCAACAATGCTGGAAGGTTTTGGTAATTGTGCAGTGAAGATGAAAGGCACAAATCCACAGCTATTTGCTGAGCTTGGCCTCTGCAGCTCCTCGGATTTAGTCCTCAATCTAAATTTAAATAAGTCCCCTAAGAAAATACAGGCAGCAGCTGAAAAAGCTTGCTGGGTGAGATGGGGAAAGGATTTCAGTTCCTGCCTTGACATCTTAAGCACTTTGAAGTTTCTTGTCGGCACGAGTGTTTATTTTAACTTTTTTCAACATAGAATGCTCTGAACTGAAGTTTTACTGTCAGGAAGATGAAACAACGGTGTGAAAAGCGGCGTTGAAAGGGATGGATGCTATGTCACTTATGTGCAGTTAATACATCTACTTGATTTACAGTCTCAAGTGGTTTGGTTGTCTTTTGGAGATTGATGCATTCTGGTTTTTGCTTTTGAAAGTTCCTCTAGGCTGTGGATCAGTTTTTATACTAAGACCTTCAAACAAAGAGCTAATAGTTTTAAACTTGCAGTAATATGTTAATTTTAGTTTAAGAAACCACTAGTCATATTCATCTTATAAGTCAATTAAACCTACGTTGGATTGGCTGACGAGCATCCTGAGTACACACTGTAAATGGTTGGAAATCATTACAGCATGAACCCAGCAGACATAAAAAACAACATTAAAACCAGTGCAGTAATTAAAAGCCTTGAACAATAGATGGTAATAAAGCATTATATTGCCGGGGCTGTTGCCAGGGGATAACCACACCTTCCGTGGTAGTAGTTTTTATTCCCTCTCAACCACATTCATAATGTTTTTAGTTTTTTTTCCTTAAGAAATGTTTAGATCTGTGGGCACGCACTGACAAGATCAGCATTTTTACTTGTTATTAACTACCATTACCCGGAATTCTTTTTACTGTCATGCTGTTTCTATAACTGAAGATTTTAAACCATCAAGCTAGCTGAATGTAAGATGTCCTGTCATCATAATTTTCAGCTGATATGATGAGTATAGTCTGGACATGTAATGAGGAGAACCTGCAAAACTTCCATCTTATCTAATTTAGTCAGTGAGGCATGGGTATTGTACATAAGACATGTTCTAGTTACTCGGGTGGTTTTACAGCACTTGAAGGGGCGTTTTGTTTAATGTTTACACTTTAAAATTTTAGCTGCTGTGGCAAAGTGGGGTGTGCTCTGCCACTTACAGGAGCTTTTTCACTTGTCTTCTGGTGTAAAGATCATCACTGGACCACAGAATGAAATAAAACAGGGCGATGCCTGTAGATTTATTCAGTTGCAAACACAAAGTAAACAAACAAAACAAAAGCCTATCTCCATTTGGAAACTGAGACTAAACACTTTCTTAAAGTAAACTAAGACGGGACAGCTGTTTCCCTGTATCCCAAAACACCAGCTACTTTACAACACAGTTGTTTAACATTTAAACTACAAACACTCAAGGTTTCTTTGTACACACAGTACCCTGGTACTCTCTCTCTAATGGACCTTCAGAATCCCTTTTTGTATCAATTGGCTGTTCCCAATTACCACCAGTTGTCTAATCAGGGAACAGCCACATTCTCACATGTATTTGGCAGGGATAGGAATTAACCCCATCCCTGCCAACCACCACCCAAAACACATAACACCAACATTGTATTTACAGGCAGGGCTCTGTCCTGCCACACTGCTTATCGACAGTCTTTGGGATGTGCTTACAACTGTCTTTCTTTAGTACAGTGACATGACTACCTTCCCATAACATATTTTGAGGTACAAACCCTGACTCCTTACTTGGTGCACAGGGGTATTTTATCGTGGGTGTTGTGCAAGAAAAAAAGAACCCTTTTCTCCAATTTTTTTTTGGGGTGTGTGTGTAAAGCTGCCATGCCCCATAGTGAGATAGTAACTTTGTATTTGCAGGGTCATATAATCCCTTGATGCTAAATATGTTGCACACCATGAAACTGACCTCAGGCTTATTGTGGCCGCCATATTGAGGACTGAACGGTACACTGAGATATTGTATTCATGTTTGGTACACAGCTGTATTCTTTGAG
The DNA here is from genome assembly GCF_902713425.1 of Acipenser ruthenus. Classification (NCBI taxonomy): domain Eukaryota; kingdom Metazoa; phylum Chordata; class Actinopteri; order Acipenseriformes; family Acipenseridae; genus Acipenser; species Acipenser ruthenus. The sequence goes on along the minus strand of NW_026708568.1, from coordinate 28,044 downwards.
GTGTGTGTATATATATTAAGTTCCTTTTACCAGTGTTGTCCAGTAAAAATGAACCCTTTCACTGAGGATCTTTTATAGTTGGTACATAGTTGTATTCTATGAATATCTCAAAGTTCCATTGATACAGGTGGAATCCTGTGCCAATGATACCATCATTTTCACATTCCCATTTCACTTCATGTTTACAAACCGTTCAATCTGATTTCTGATATGGCACCCCCTTAAATTATGCTCCCAGGTCTGCTTTTGTTCGCTTCTTTCTCGTTTTAGTGTAATAGGTACTGGATTTTTTTTAGGACACAAATCGCCATAGTTTCAAGAGGCTCCACACAGGCAGCAGTCCAGTGTTTTTTTTGTTGTTGTTTTTGTTTGTTTTTGATTGACATCACTCTTTTGCAAGCGGTCTTGACCTTGGCAGAGTCGCAGTGCATTTTTCTAAAGCTGGCATCACTCAGCCCTGTGCTGTTATTCATCCAGTAAGTACTATCAAAACAACAACAAGGAATCAAAACAAATGAGGAGACGGTTGTGTGTTTCTGTTTATTTTGACATTTTCAATGCTAAAGCATTAAGGGTGTACCAATACAGAGCTATTTGGGGGGAAAAAAGTAGATGAAAATTAGAAGGCAAACTGTCTAGACATTATAATGAAACTGATCATTGTGTTCCTCTTGCATACCTGTATTAAATGGACAATTTATGAGTAAAAGATTGCCAATTACGTTTCCTGTTGTTTCTGAGAAAGCTGTTTAGCCTCTTCCATAAATATTGGCAACACACTGCTGAATTATGCAGGTAGGGGTAGGCTCTGTAAATTGCCTTGGATAAAGGTGTCTGCTAAATAATAATTATTATTATTATTATTATTATTATTATCTGCCTCTAGCTTTCAAAGAGTAATGGTAATGATGCAGTCTGGTGAGTTTTGTTGTTTTGAAAGAGAGGTGTGGCCTGTAAAGGTGTATTGACTGCTTTCAGTTTCAGTTCCCTCACAGTGCAGACTGCATGTTTTCCAAACCCTTATTCAAACTCCTTGGGAATTGGCTTAATGATCTACTTTTTATGTCTGCCTCTAACTGTTAACCATCAATTAAGTTCCAGGCGTTACTTGTGGTAAAGCAAGTTTATATATTTTTTTGTCCTAAAGACTTTTCTAGCCAGGCTGAATTAACACAAACCGACAGGCCAAGGATCCTGTTTTATCAATGCTGTGTGCACAATAATTGCTATTTGTAGTTAATATTTTATATCAAACATGTTATCAGTGTTTGTGACAAGGCTTTGCAAGGGTGACATCAGACCAGAGAAATGAAACCAAAACACAGGTAGCTGCGGGACAAAACTGAGACGCTGCGGCACTCTGCGTTTTTATTAAATAACAAAACAAAAATATTTAAACAAAACAAACACTTTCAAACAAAAAGGCACGTTGGCCAAACAAATAACAAGTGTCGTGCTGGTGTATAAGCCAGCACGCTTAGCAATTGTTATCTTTCTATTTCTGTTACCTCCTTCCTCCACTCTCGTTCTCCACCCCGAACACACTTTTCCTGTGCAGCGAAACTGCACATCTTTTATATTTGTGACTGAGGGACTAACTAGCTATCAATTATTGTATTATCCCTCAGTCACATTCTGCATGGATTAAATAAGGATGCGTGACTGTCAGCTAATTAAATACTCAGTAGCTGATCAGTCACGCATCTTCCCGAGGTATTTTGAAATAAGCAATAATACAAAATACCATGGCGGACGGCACCTTGCTCGTCCTGCCACAAAATAATAAAATACAAATAACACGGCTTTTCGCCGTTATATTACAGAAATCATAATACAAATAAAAAATACAATAAATCGTAATAATGGCGCACAATATGTACATAGGGCCGGGGGCTCCCCGTCACAGTGTTATAATTCATTTTGGTTTATTTTGACCTTCATGCCAACAGAGCAGCTCAATATGGTTATTTTAGCACTGGAGACGGAGGTCCTCAATTTGAGCTTCTCCGTGTTGCTTTGCAAGCACACCTGGAAGGGGAACACTGTTAGAGGTGAGGTGAGGTGCTGTAGCAGGTCTGTCTGCATGGAGCCCAATGGACTTGTGGCCTCCAAAGGTATCCAAGTGTACAGCTCCCAGGCTCTCCAACTAGAAAAATCTAAATTTGGAGAATGGGGGAGGTTAAATTAGTGAGTCAGTGAGTGTTGAAAACTTGCATTGCTCCTGTGGATAAAGTCAGCCTTCTGTTTCCTGAGCTGGCCTGTCTGTCTTGCAGTTTGAATTGAGTTCAGAGATTAAAAAAAAGGATAAAGTAATTACAGGTGCAATTTAAACACTGATAGCAACATAATGTGCTCATATTTTGCTTGTCCTCTAGTATTTTAATAACCGAGGAGTTCCAAAGGTTTGTTCTGTGTATGCATGTGCATGGTTGCAGTGAGACAGTATTCATTATCATGGAAAGTTGAATGCATTGTGTGCTTAAAAGTGATTTCCTTTATGTAATAGGCCTGGAGGTGTCGAACTGGCTACTTATTTAAAAATGTCATGTGTTTTATTGCTTTATTTTATTACTGTTGCTAAATTGAATGACTTGGTAAATAAATGTGGTAAAGAAATATCTATAAACATGGCAAAAACAATAATGGATTATGAAACTGTGCTTGGAGGGTCATTTGTAAATGTAATCTCTTATACTGGAATTGATCATTCAGGAATTAACTAATACACACCCTAGATAATACTGTAGATTAGACTTTCTTTGAGCTCTCTGAGAACACAGAAGTACTGAAAATTCACATCCCAGCTACTGAAGTACAGAATATGATCTGCATGACAGGTTTGATCCGTGCTTGCACGATAAATAGAGAGGACGTCAGTTTCTACTACTAGCTCAAATGGACCAACAGAGGTTACTCAGCCCGTTATGTACATTTTATAGATGCAGTCAATTCTCATTAAAACAAAAAATAAGCAAATTGCATGTACTATGAATGATTTACATGGTCCCAGACAAATTTAGTACTAATAATTTACTTAACATGAATGTCCTGTTTTGTATGAATTATTTTGCAGGCTGACTAACCACTCCATGAACAGCCAGATTAGTGCCTCTGTGCTGTTGCCATAGTGCTCAAGCGTCAATGCCAGTTCAATGAAGCAGTTCAGAAAACGTGCATTATCCTTGCATACAAAAGTCGGTGTTGAAAGCGGTGGAAAATATACCACCGTACAAGAAGAATAAAGATGTTGCTGCAGATTCCAGCATTCCCACGGACAAACTATTTGTCAACCATTCTGGGATACAGTAACACCTGCCTATAAAAATCATCAGATTTGCTAAACCTGATGTTGAGGATGCCTTGCTTTTGTAGTTCTAAAATGTCCTTGTTCAAAATGGAACAAGCAGATTTCAAGTGCAGTTCATTTGCAAGGTATACTTTTTAAAATGCCTTTTATAACTGTATTTTCAATAAAATGCACATTACTTTTAAATTTATAATGAATATATAATTGATTTCAGTGGTACTGAAACTTCAATAAAAACTGACAGCATGGATGTGGTTTAGACTCCTGTTAATGGGCAGCAGTGTGGAGTAGTGGTTAGGGCTCTGCACTCTTGACCGGAGGGTTGAGGGTTCAATCCCAGGTGGGGGACACTGCTGCTGTACCCTTGAGCAAGGTACTTTACCTAGATTACTCCAGTAAAAACCCAACTGTATAAATGGGTAATTGTCAAAGGTTATCAAAATTGACCGCTCGTTTGCGACATCCACAACTAATAAAAGGAAACTCCTTCCTTGAATTGGGTCCACTTGAGCTGGAATGAGTCGTTGGAACTTTATGCTGGCAGACTATTGTTTATGTTAAATCAGTATCTTATTTGACCTGTCTTTTTTTGATTTATTTCAGGTACGTCCAGCCATGATCGAAGACAAAGGCCACCGAGTGACGGACTACTTTGTAGTCGCAGGACTCACGGACAAGTCCACACCTCTAGACCAGGAGATCAGCCTCTCGGATACCAAGTCTAGCGGCCCCAAGGCCCCCATAACAGACATCTCAGTCATCAACAAATCGGCAGGAGAAACAGTGCCTGAGGGCTTCACTTGCATCGAAACCACATACACGGGACAGCCGGCTAACCTGAACCATGGCAGCCTCAAGAGCCCGGAGTTATTTCTGTGTTACAAGAGGATACGGGATAAAGCACCACTGATTGATATTGGGTAAGAACCAGTTAAGCTAAACAGGTTTTCTTCTTTTATTTGATTAAGTCCACCCATCATTTAGGGCTGTTTTTTGGTCCATCAACCGCATAGTGAAAAAGACATGTAACACATGGCTGTGAAAGTGATTAGGTCAAATCATTCCTACCCAATGGGGTTTATTCTGTTGATGTGTTTTCTTGCTAACTGAGGGTGCATAAACAGTAGGTGTGTAATATGTTTCTGGGAAACTCCCTATATGTTTGGAATGCTTCATCAATAAACCTATTAGTGGTCTACCTCAACGTTTCTTAAATGTGGCCACCAGCGTGATCTTGTGCTGCCACAGCAGCTCCCGAGTACCGCATTGTCAACTCCTTAATCGGCACCGCTATGCTACTTGGGACCCTACCCGATTCACTGCAGTGAAAATCGCTACACAGGAAGGTAAAATTGTAATGTGAGATGTGTTCTGTAGTGCATAAAACATACTCAGTAGCTGCACGTAATACAGTGTAGTGCTGTTTTTTCGCATGGCATCTTTCAACGTGTACAAATGTTTACCTTCCTGTGAGCAGTGTCGTAATCAGAGCTGACATTCTGCTGAGGTCAAACTTAGGTTTCAAGCTATAGCTGGCAGTATTTATATGACTTCTTGGTATTTACTATTCAATCTCCAAATCTATGTTACACGGCAAACCAACAGAGAACATTTAAGGAGTCTTTTGTACCTGGCTAAAGTTGCTTTGCTTTTCTTGTCCCTGATCCCTATTATGGTGCTGTATGTCTATGCCCTTGTTTAACAAGGGTGTATTTATGATTTGTTAGAGAACTTTACTATCTAAAATCATTATTTAATTTAGCTCTGACTTGTGTAGCAAGTGATTGATTGTTTTATTTTGTCTGCTGACACACACCCAAGTTGTACCTGTTGTCAGTGCAATAATAATACAAAGTAAACCTTGCAAGTGCCTGTTTTATATCTCCAGTTTATTATTAGAAGGGCCTTGGAATTCATTTCCAGGAGAGAGGGACTGTATAATTTAGCTTTATTACAGAAATGATTGAACACTATTTAGATGTGCATATGTCTACATGTTCTATATGTTTTTAAACGATTAATTATATTTAGGAAACATTTCTTACTGGTGGCCACCAAAGAATATAGTTTGAGACCTGCAGGTCTACACCGCTGTATAAAATGGGACAATTGGGAGATGAGGAAGGACCATTGCAGTGTGGAATCCCTGAGGAATGAAAACCCAGCTGTGATTTTGCCCCTTATCTGTAAGGGTGGACTTGTGTGTTTGTTTTATAACAGAACAGACCACAGTTAGTATCAGAGCTAGGTCTAAAGAAAGATTGCAGGGTGTACTGAAAATGTGATTTCCCCCCCCCATTGGAAGAAACTATACTAATAGATTAAGTGTAAGTGACCATTACATATAAGGGTCATAAATCAACAAGGGAGAAGGGGCTTTTAACTGAAAGTAATTCATCTATCTGGGTGTTTGGATTAATTACTTTCCCAACATTAATGCAACAGTCCTTCTGATTTTGATGGTTTTTAATGGAAGTTACCTTAATGTGTTGACAATATTCCTTGCATCATCTATGTCAAAATGTTGCTAAAAACTTCAGTTCAAAGCTCAGACCCTACTGAGTTTCAGCAGGTGTTCTCCTTGGCTTACTAGGCTGCCTGCCAGTATTTGCTTTGAACCGCCGCCACTGTAGAGCAAATATATTAGCTGACATTTCCTGGAGATCACTGCATGCTGTTTACTGCTTTTCTTGCCATCGTATGCTTGTAGCTGATTAGGGTACCATGGTTAAGGCTACAGGGATTAAGACATGGTGGTCACGGGTGAGAACGTTGAACTTTACCAACACTACTTGAAATTCTACCTTAACCAAAAAAATTAATACAAAATAAACTTTTTTCACGGTTGCTCTAATGGTGTTGAACTAGCTTGGTTGCCTTACTTTGCAATGTAGCCGTTCACACCTTAACTCAATTGACAGCACTGAAAAAAATTGAAACATACATGCAAGGGCAACTCTACTGCCCGATTTTTATCAACCTGTAAAATGCCTGTCAATGTCTTTGACTCAAATCAAGCAAAGTATCTTGGCATAGCTGAGAAAGAAGTGTTTCAGGCCATTCTACTGTTTTAATGATACCTGTGTAGCACAGTGTGGATACTGTGCTTACTACGAAATTATCAGTGAAGTGAAATGTGAGAATGTTAACCAGTTCTGGAAAAACATGGAAATGAGATTTCCAACTCTTGCTGTAATTGCTGTCAGTTGCTTGACAGTACCAGTAAATAGTGTTGACGCAGTGTAACAGGATGAGTTATGTGTGTGGGTCGTCGCAGATAAATACTGAGGCAGACACAGAGTGAGCAGTGGGTGTTGACACGGCGCACAGGCGTTCAGATCTAATAAACAACACAGGCCCGACACTAGGGTACCAACAATGGTAATCCTAGCATTTGGATTTAATAAAGAAAACTAAACAAAACAAAGCTACAAATAAAAGTTTGCCACATGAGGCGAGCGCTAGTCCCACTAAAAGTAAGTCCCTCTCCTGGAATCTACTACTCTTCCCAAACCCCCTCTATACTGTTTGGGATCAGCATCCCCTAAACTGGCTTACCTCTGGGCTCCACAGTGACTCCTGCCTCTTCAAATGGTCTCGGCTGGGCAATGCCTTCACGAGCACCGTCTTGCAGTGGAAGGGTTTTGTGTAGTAGTTTGGTTGTGCTGTGGCAGTGCAGGTGCTCCGGGTGTTAGTGCTGGCTTGGTAGCTTCAGCTCCCGAATCTGTAGTCTGGCAATAGAAATAACCATAAAAAACCACAGCGCTCGTCTGTGTAGTGTTGCTGTCACCTCAAGCTGTAGTGCAGATGCCTGTTGAGCTCCTCGCAGCCTCCCTGGGCTCGCCTCCCAAGCCAATCCAGACCTCCCGATCAGATCAGCACCAGGCGAGCCTAACTGCTCAATTGGTTGCCTAGCAACGCGTCTCCTGTTCCACGTCCCAGCTGCACACATTTGCGCAGGAACCAGCGACCATGGCTCTCCCTGTCATAGGTAGGTATGGGAATAACTTTGCTTTTTACAGACAAAGGAGCTGCATTCATTTCTGTACTTTTACCAGTATCCCATGAACATACAAGATTCAGGAACTTGATTGCCTTAAAGCTGCAATACCCTGTATGCTTTTAAAAATAGTTAGAACATTGTAAGGAATTTTGTAATAGTTTTTATTTTTTTATTTTTTTATATTAGAACTAATTATTTTTATAATGTGATTTTCTACAGCAAACTGAGAAGTTGGGTGTGGTATTTGAGCTCTGGAATGTAAGGAGAGAAGGGGCCTCTACTTGCATGGGGGATGGATGGGTGAATCTCAGAGATAACAGAAGCCAAAGGAATGTCTTTGTTAGGTTTCAGAGAGCACACGTTGAACGTAGAGGAAGGGGTCATAAATGATGTCATTACAAGGACTTGTTTTGGAATCTACAAAACTGAAATTAATCTGTTATTCGGGGCTCAGTTCTCAATCACTGTAGCCCAGAGTGAGCGTCTCTGTCCATGAAAATTATTCTTTTTCTGAGCTATACCAATAAACATATATTTGACATCAATAATAATGTTGATCAGTTCTATATATAGCAGAACTTTGTTAGGCTACCTTTTAGGTGAAAATCGAAATGGTCCCTCCTTAAATGTTTCCTGCTCCCGAAAAATAAATAAATAAATAAATAAATAAGCCCAATGGGAATTTGGTATTTTTAAAAGCATGTTTATTATTTTTGTTTTAGTAAATGTAACACTTTTTCACAGAGCAACCGTTCTTTCGGGCCGCTGTCAGTTACATACCTGAAAACACAAGACAGCTGAGCTGCGTTTCCCACATCGGTTGTTTAATCTACCATTACAGCTACGTACTTGGCTTCCTTTCTGTACTTCTGCATCTAGCAGAATCTGAGACACCGAAGAGATTAAGCCGTTCTGAATCTTGTTACAGGTACCCGAGAATACTGTGGCTATTGACAGGTGATTGCATAAAGGGTACATAAGGACCTTTTTATTTTATTATGTTGCATGTTCCCATGTGTTGCTACAACTGTTTACATAAGGTGTGTGTATTGTTTACATTTTTTTTTTTTTTTACAACTTTTAAATTGCATTCCCTGCCTCAAGATGGCTTCACATGTACATATATGGACCTCTGAGAACTACATTTCCCATCATCCACATATGTAACTGAGATGGATTAACCAGTGAGCAGGAGGATGATGGGAAATGTAGTTACCCTAGCATATTTATTATGAATAATTTTCCTTTAAGGTCTCACTGAACCGACACATTTTAATTGAAGGACGATTCAACTTTTAAATCACACTATTAGGTTGTGCTGTGTGTATAATCTCCAAGGTGCTTTCAATTAAACAGATTGTCACCTTTTTTTTTTTTTTAGTTTTTATTATTTTCTCCCCAATTTGAAATGCCCAATTATTTTTTAGGCTCAGCTCACCGCTACCACCTCTGCGCTAACTCGGGAGGGGCGAAGATGAACACACGCTGTCCTCCGAAGCGAGTGCCGTCAGCCGCCCGCTTCTTTACACTGCAGACTCACTGTGCAGCCGCCTCAGAGCTACAGCGTCGGAGGACAACGCAGCTCTGGGCATCTTACAGGCAAGCCCGCAGGCGCCCGGCCAGACTACAGGGGTCGCTGGTGCGCGGTGAGCTGAGGACACCCTCACCGACTTAACCCTCCCTCTCCCCGGGCGACGCTCGGCCAATTGAGTGCCGCCCCCTGGGAGCTCCTGTCCACGGTCGGCTGTGGAATAGCCTGGACTCGAACTCGCGACGTCCAGGCTATAGAGCGCATCCTGCACCCTAGCGAGTGCTTTTACTGGATGTGCCACTCGGGAGCCCAAATTGTCACCTTTTAATCTGTAGACAGGTGAGTGTCATGTGGCCGATGCAGATGCACATTATAAACACATTATATTGATGGAATTAGACCCTCATTTAAATTCACCGTGGAATATAGTAGGTTTGAAATACATTTTTTGGATTTATTCATTTCAATTTCTGATTTTGGAACAGTAAACACTTCTATCTTTTAGAAAACCAACAGATAGACATACCTTGTAATGTGCAGATAGTCATCATCCAAAACATTTGATTAGAAATATACTGTACGGACAGTTTTTAAGACTCAAGCGAATTTGCAATAAAAAGTCTGATTTTCAAATGAAAGCTTCAGAAGTGCTTTCGTGACCGAGGTTATGATACACAGGCGACCTTTAAGAGAACAGAGACTCAAAATCAAGAAGATCTTTTGGTAATTACTAAGAATATGCATACAAATAAATCTGATAGCGTTTCCTTTGTCACTGAGTTTAATCACTATGCTATTAAGAGTATAATATACAAACATTGGAGACAGTATAACCAGACACACATTGTCAATGACAGGCCATGAACTGGGAGACCAAGAGTCACAACACCTGCCCAAGATCGACAGATCATTTTGCAGCATCTTCGTGATGTCAGTTGTTAATCAGCACAATAAAAAGTCACAGCACCTGCTCTAAAACAGAGTTTGTGATTTTTCATTCGATCACATCTAGTGAATTTTATCCAAATATAAGTGATACGTTTCTTTTGATGCGCCGTATATATATTTTACAAGGAGGCTGTGTGGTCCAGTGGTTAAAGAAACGGGCTTGTGACCAGGAGGTCCCCGGTTCAATCCCAGCTCAGCCACTGAACATTATGTGACCCTGAGCAAGTCACTTCTGAATAAGATGTCTGTTATAAAGTGCCAGCACAGCTTTTCTTCAGTTCAGATACTGTATCAAAAGGGAGAGACAGAAACGGAAGTTAGACTAAGAAGTTGTTTACAGTTTGAACAACACCAGTACTGTATTTACTGTAGAAATATTGCTTGAATCGCTAGTATAGGGAATTGGGGGGCATGCTGTAGGAGCGTTATATCTGAGGCGCGTTATAATCAAGAGCCTTATAGCCAGGGAGCACTGTGTGTGTGTGTGTGTGTGTGTATATACAGTGGTTTGCAGAAGTATTCACCCCCTACCAATAATGTCAAATTTTGTTGAATTACAAATAATGTATGCACAGTTTTTCAAACAAACTTTTTTTATTCAAAGCTGTAGTGGTTAAACTGAACACTGTTATATGCGGAGGAGGTTAAATGTCAGCAAAACTTGCAAAGAAAATGTACAAAATGAAATTTACTGGCTGCATAAGTATTCAGCCCTGTGGAAGGGTGTGGATATTCACTGACACGGGAGACAGAAGTGTATTTGACAACACCGCACATGTGCCCAGTTTTATTTATTACTTTTGTTTTTTTCTTAGTTTAGCCTGCAAAGGGCGCTGTTGTCTGTGGCCTGAATACCAGCGATGGTAGACAGGACCACAGAAATACCCACAGGTAAATAGATCCGCTGGCGAACTCACAGGTGCTCTCAAATAATAATAACAAAAGGCAAAATCAAAAAGAGAAAATAAAACACGTAATCAAAACTACAAAGAAAAGGTGCTGCACTCGGCAGCGTCACCCAGACCATCGCTACTTGCATGGCCTGGGTTCTCGTCCTACACTTGTCCGCTCCCTCAGCCTGCTTGCTATAGCTTATGGGGTCTGCCCAAGGTTTCCCCGCTATCAATATTTTTATTTTCTCTTCTTTGGGTTCTTTTGTTTTTCTTTTCCCGGCCGTTCTCGGTCCTGGAGCAGAGCTTCCGCTAGCTCGTTAGTTCATCTTTCAGGGGCCGACCGGAGGGAACAACAGAACGTTCGTTATTTATAGGGCCGGCAATTCCCCCAAGGCCTGCCTCTCAGCCACTCAGAGAGAGGGAAAGCCCACACACCCGCTTTACAACCTCTCTGTGTCACTGCCATGACTGACAGGTGGATATTGCAAGGCTGCTGCCCTCTTCCTGCAGTACTATGAACACACCAGAAGAGTCAGCACAGATTTTCCCCTGTTACAAGACCCTTAAGTCAGTACTTGGTAGAAGCACCTTTTTGGATAGGCCTCTACTAGCTTTGCACAGTAAGATGGTGACATTTTTGCCCATTCTTCACGGGAAAATTGCTCCAGTTCTGATAAGTTTGTTGGGGATCATCGATGGACTACAATCTTCAAGTCTCGCCATAAATTTTCCATTGGATTCAAGTGAGGACTTTGACTGGGCCACTCAAGAACATTAATTCTCTTCTTGTTCAACCACTCCAGTGTGGCTTTGGCTTTGTGCTTCGGGTCATTGTCCTGCTGAAATGTGAATCTCTTCCCCGGAGTCTTGGCTGACTCAAACAGGTTTTCCTCAAGGATTTGCCTGTACTTTGCACCATCTATTCTCCCCTCTATCCTGACAAGCTTCCAAGTCCCTGCTGAAGAGAAGCATCCCCATAACATGATGGTGCCACCACCATGCTTGACAGGAAGTTTCTTATTGAAGAGGATTCTCCATAGTCAAATGAAACATAAATATCTAAACTGCATGACTTGCTGACAGTTTAACCTGTCTTCCACTTAATGGCTTAAACGTATGGAAAGTTTGTTCAAGAATACAACCCAATAAGAATAATGCATAGTGAAGAACTGGAACCTCTTATTTAGAACAGTATAGAACTGCTCAAAAGCCACCCCAACACTTGACAACCTCAGCAGTAAAAGGTACATTTAGGAAGTAAACACTGGCTGTATAGCTGTCTGCTTGAGGTACACGTGCTCATAAAGTATCATTTTTATTATTTGTTGTGCAATTTGTCAATGTTGGCTTTCTCATTTTCAGACTCCTATGCAAGTGATGCGTTATTTGGCTGCTCATCCTGTCTGTCATTAGGGGTGGCAACATATTGATTAGAAAAAGCAGTGTGGGAAGGGTTAGCGAGTGTGAGTGGGGAATAATGACAGGTGGGATTTTCTATTTTAAAAAGAAAAAAAGAGGACACTTGTTGTAAAGTGGTATTTATTGCATGGGTTACTGCAATTTCTTAAATATTTTGTAACAAAAAGAAATGATTGCCTTTATCATAGCAGGTGTTTACCTTATATAAATGGTTTGTGAATATCTATCTAACTAAGCCTCTCTTTCGGAAACAGCTATGTGGGGACTTGTGAGATTGTCTGCTCTCTGTTCAGGGGATAAATTCACTGTACTTGTGACCCAAGCTAGATTCAAATCCAGGTCTCAATATTTGACCCACTGAGAAGCAGTTAATTTGACTGTCTGACAGAATGCCACTCTATTCCAATCTGCTTTCCACTTTATCTTGCAGGGTTTTGTATGAGGGGAAGGAGAGGCTAATCCAAGGCTGCGAGGTGATCCAGGCCACACCCTACGGACGCTGTGCCAATGTCAACAACAGCTCGGCCAACTCCCAGCGCATCTTTATCACCTTTCGGAGGACACCGTTAATAAGGCCTCAGAACTCTCTGGCAGTCACTGATATCTGCGTGATTATTGCCAGCAAGGGAGAGACCCCACCACACACTTTCTGCAAAGTTGATAAGAACTTAAACTGTGGGATGGTAAGGACACGTTTTGCTGCTCTTCAGAACGCTGTGGTTTCTAGAGCCAAACGGAAAGCCAAACTTAAACTTTTGAACCCAAATGTGAATCAGCCCCGTGCAGTCAGAAAGGATTGGTTACATCAACTAGTGTTGAATGAAATACATACAAAGTTGGATATAAAATATTTGATGTCCAACAGATGGTTTCCATTAACTGGAACCTTTTTTTTTAATTTGGCCTTGTGTCACTGTTCTCCAAGCATTTTTTTTCAGACAGTCAGTTTTTGTGTTTTACAGTAACTGCCCTAGATAATAGGTTAATGGGTGCTTTCCACTTAACCTTTATACTGCTGGGAGTGAAAGCACTTATTTTCATGTGTGGTTCTGCAGTTTATTATGTGTGTTTGCCAAATGAAAGTACATGCAAGTCTGTTACAATTTGATACTGTAATTGTGAGTGTGTGTATAACATATAACTACTCTCCTGCATCCCCTGTTTTCAGAAGATTACAGCTTCAGTGTAGATTTGCGATGAACTCAACCTCTGTTAGATACAATGTTTTGTCCAGTTAACCCTTTCACTGATGCATTGTTTTACCTTATATGGCTAATGTACAAAAAACATTTTATGATGCTCTCGATAAAGTTCCTTGTGGCAAAGTAGTTGATAGTGTACAGGTGTCGGAGTGATGCAGTGCGTAATTATCGGACAGAGAGATGTAATCCAGGGTTTTATTAATTATAATCTTGGTCTGGTGACCAAACAATAATTCCAGACAATACACAACAATGTGTAATGCACTGGAATAAATAAACGGGTTGCAGTCCCAAATAATAAACACACGTATATTTCCCATAATGTACACGGTCACCAGTCCTGGGTGCGTGCTGTAGTGCTCGTGGTGGGTGATGCAAGTTTATGCGTGACAAAAGTGCAGTGATGTTCTGGGTTTGTGCTGGCCCTGGCGACAGCTCCGGAACGTGTTAGCCGTCTACTAATAACAAACAAGAACAATTAGTGACAAAACAAACAAAACACTCACGATACCTTATCACAGTTTCCATAGGTCCTTCCGGGTTATATTTGTTAACCAAAGCGAAGGAACAGATTGCGTCTCTGTCTCCTTTTATGCCGTCACACATGACCCCTTGGTAAACGAGTGCAGCCGCCCCTCCACTCTGCGACTGCCACATCGTTTCTCTTCCGGGATGATGAGTTAATGCACCGGAGTTCCGCCCCCTTTCTAGCTTGCCGACTTCCCTTGAACCCTGGGAAAGAACTGTCGGGCCAGCCTGTCCAAAGTACTCTGTTCTCGCTGCTTAGCGCCCTCACAGGTCGGGAGGGAGATTCACTACCAAGAATCATTGTATTTCTGTCACATTCCTTTATAGGCGGTGCCCAGTAGGAATGAACCGATTCAGTGTCACGTTGTTTCAACCTCCAGACATATCAATGGGGGAAAAATGACCCTATATATTTCGGGTTTCCATTGGCTAAGTTTATTTTACTCGAAGACCTTCTTTTCACCTGACGTCATGCAAATGAAGGGGAAAGGAGGAGGTTACTATGCAAATTAGCCATGCGTTGAGTTCTTGTGTGGTTTCCATGCACAGAGAATAGATACACGAAATAATCGCCAGGAAATCCATGGTTGTCAGGTGACATCTTGTTTGAGTGAAACTGTTTAAAACACAATGTTAAGCTCACGTGGCTGGTTGTTTAAGAATGTGTTTTAATCCTCTTGCCCAAACTGTTTTTAAAATGACCATTGGTGGGGTGGCATATCATTAGTACTGAATAATATTTCAGCTAATTTATCACACGACTTAATTAAAGAAAATAATGAACCCAGAGGTATATAATGAAACTGTCCAACCCAGCTATTGCAGATCACCATGGCTGAAAACTGGCGGATACATAGGATTATAAAAGTCTGTGCCAGGCACCTTCCACGTATGCTCCCAAGGCTGTCTGTATTTGGAGCAGCGGACGTATTCACGTGAAATGTGGGTTTCCATGGGGAAATGGCCGTGGATTTCCCATGTTTTACGTCATGCTCATGAGTAAATGAGATTTACCCTATCCCTCTCTGTGGCCGTTATTTTCTGCCACGAATCTGATCCTCTCGAGCTCCCAAACGTGCACGTGCATCGCCACTTCACATCTAAAGAACCACACATGGAAACTCCCCCAATGGAAACACAAAATGGATTGGGCCATTTTTCATTTGGCTCGATCACAATGTCTTGAGTAAAATTAGAACACACATGGAAACTCCCTCTATGATACAGATGTTTTTTCACATTTCCAAACTCCCATTTCTAGTTTTATGTATTTTCCTTATTTTTATAGCAGTCTTTTGAATTATTGAAAACTATACATTTGAATACTGCAGATGTAGTAATTAATACAGCCAAAACAATCTGTGTTTCTAATTAGTTGTGACTTTTTGGGTTTATGAACTTCTACTGTAATCTGAAATTGTTACCAGTGCCCTTTACTGTGAATTATACTTATGTGCCTATTTAAAATGAAAGACTATTTAAGAAATGTAAGACGTGTATTCTTTTGGACTAGCCTGGTATTTTATTTTTCCTGAACAAAGGTCATCTCTTTGTAAATCATTGTGTATTTTTTTCTTTTAAAGTGGGGTTCCAGCGTATATATTTGTTACAAGAAGTCGGTCTCTGCTTCCAATTCAATAGCATACAAGGCTGGTAAGTTGCTATTTTTATATTACTGTGTTTCACACTGGGGGTCAAGCATATTGACTCATCAAGTGTTACAAATCAAATGCAAATGATCTTTGGTGTGTCTGTACTGCTTTTGTGAAATTCTCTAAGCAACGTAGTCTTTCAGCATTGTGCAACTTCCTAACAGATCGAAGTACTACTCCTTCATATCCATGTCTCCATGTTGTTGGGCTGCCTGTTGCTAACATTGTGATCCTGATGTATTATGATAAACGGAATGTGAGCAGTGAGCCCAGCTCTTTTGAACTGTGGTTAAGACGCCTGCTTGCGGTGGTACAGTTACCGGTTTGTGCCCAGCCTTCACCCTGTCACACATTTTCTGCTTTTAATTAGATTTTCATCTGTGTGATATATTTTGCCCCACAAGGTGATAGTTAGTGTATTGGTGCATTCTTGTTATCCAGCATGTTGATTTATTGATCTTAAATCGGTGGAAGAGATCTGGTAAATATTTCCTTACAAGACAGGAACATGACACAATGTGATCCTCACCCACCCTTAAGAAAACAAAAACGTCTACAGCTATACTGCTATAGTATACGCAACATATATGTAAACATACATTTAAACTACAGTAAATAGTCAGCACTGATTTTATTAAAGTGCACCTTTTACGTATCATCATATGTCATAAGGAAAAGTCTCTCTCTTTTTTTTTGTTAGGGTGCCACCACTTATGGTTACCACTATATAAATAACCTCCCGAAAAGGGGTACTAAAACGTTGTGTTGTGTGACAGGTTTGATCTTCAGGTATCCAGAAGAAGACTATGAATCATTCCCTCTGTCAGAATCGGTCCCCCTATTCTGCCTTCCAATGGGAGCTACCATAGAGTGCTGGGCTCCTAACACCAGATATCCACTGCCAGTCTTCTCAACATTCGTCTTAACAGTATCTTCTGGGGAAAAGGTGGGTGATTTTCTTTAATTACTTACTAGTAAAGATACAGATGCAATTTTTTGTGGGAAATGTCTGTTTTTTTATGTAAAGCATTGTCACTTGTTTGTTTTACAAACCACTAAATTGACCAATTATGACATGCAAACCCAAACGTCCAAGTTCTATGAGAAATTCTAAAGGTTACGTTCAGTTGTTTAGCTGAGAAGTGCGTATGATCTCTGTTGCAGAATTGGTGCAAACTACTTTTTAACATTTTTTTTTCCCCCAGGTGTATGGTGCTGCTATTCAGTTCTATGAGCCTTACCCCATGGAGATGCTGACGGAGAAGCAGAAACAGCAGCTGGGCCTCATCACTGCGGTGGAAAAGAAGATAATCCCCAACAAGCGTGTCAACACCAACAAGTGCATCTGTCTGCTCTCGCACTGGCCCTTCTTTGAGTCCTTCCGCAAGTTCCTCATGTTCCTCTACAAGCTGTCTGTCTCTGGACCTCACCCTCTTCCCATTGAAAAGTAGGTTTTACATTTTAATTGACCAAAACACCATATGAGGAGATAAGCTGCAATTAGCCAAATATTTAAAATTCAGACCTTGTTGATGGTCCTGTTTTATATATGTATATGTCTATACTGTAGGTAGGGACACAAACCAGCTTTCCACTAAGCCACCACTCTGAAAATTAAATATGGTGGGAGTTAAAATTTGTACAGTATCAAGTATGTGTGGGTATTCATTTTTTTCTAATAATGATGATTTCGGTTTTAGGCACATCTCCCACTTTATGCACAGCCTTCCTTTCCCTTCACCGCAGAGACCAAGAATCCTAGTTCAGGTAAGACATTTTTAAATATGTTTCTCCAATGTTACCTCTCATAGTATACTATGTGCTCTGAGTGATGATGGAAGCTAACCTGAGTTATGTTGTTTCAGCTCTCTGCCCATGATGCCTTGATACTTTCTCAGCCTGTTTGCACACCTTTACCACTAAGGTATGTTCAGAATCAGAAAGCTTATCTCCGGTGTAGAGTTTATATACCTATTCTTGGAATGCTTCATACTAAGCAGTTATACATTGTGTAATATTCAACAAGTGTATTATACATATGCTCTATCTCTAGTTGGTCAACTAAGCCCTTTTTTTTTTTTTTTTTTGCAAGACATGGTACTATTTATTTATTTTTTTCCCCCAGAACTATCATCTCATTATATATATTGGGAGCTGCTTGTCTGGTTTCTGAGAGAATGTCTGTGATCATTTATGAGATTCTATACCTTTCAATGTACCTCAATGGTGCTGACATTGTTTTATGAAATGGATTAGTTGCTTGCTGACATTTACTCTTGTCGTTTGTGTTAACCCCTTAACCCCCTACAAGGGACACTTCGTTATTATAGGGAAAGCTCTTTTATAATGTCTTATGTTCAGTACTGACTGTTAATTTAGCTTTAAAATAACACAGCATTCAGGGAATATTTATATTGCATACAGATAGGTTTACATTGCAGCTACACTGTTAAAAGTAAACAAGCATGTCCTTTGTAGGGAAATTTGACTTTATCAAAAATACTTTATATGTATAAAAGAAAATAATGTTAATACAATCGTATAAACATTAGATACAAGCAAGCAAAGATGAGTAGGTCACAGCATGCCCTAATGTATATGTTTGTATCATAACACAGACATCCGCGGAGTCAAATCAAATAATTAACTGACAATTCAAACAAAAACATTACATTAAATACTATGAATATATTAGCATTTCCACCCTCATTTCTTCCAATCAGTATGGCTCCACCCTACTATCACACACCTTCAACACATCCCCTGGTAAGGGGGGAACTGGTACAAATCTATAACATCCTATAGTGCGTCACATTTAAGCATTTTACAGACCTAATCTGTTAGAAACTGTTTCAAACTAGTTTTTTGTTTGTAGTGTTCTGTTTTCACACTGTGTCTCCACTCCTCCACCCATCTTGATTAGACACCTGCTAACTTTTGCTCTCTTCCCAGATGCCAAGATACGAGAGACTGCAAATGTCTAGTTTTTTAGAGACAGGAAAATTGCAGAGTCTTGCGTGTGCTTTAAGATGTATCAAAATATGAAAATATAAAAACATACAAATATGAAAATTATCATAGAAGAAACTTATAACCAAATACATAATTAATACTTTAAGAAGAATGTCATCTCTTACAACTCACATCCTGCTTTTTCTGAATGGAGACACCAGTGAAGATTCTCTAATAAATACATATTGATGCCACAATTCACTGTTTGTATTAGTTATTCCACAATGATACAGTACTCCAGTCAAGGTTATACTTGTTTAGTCTGTAACAGGATTTCAAACATGTTGTACCAATTCATGTTACCAATGTATTTTATGGAATATATAAGAATATTGTATAGATTGTGTATGGTACAAATTGATATCTACCCAACAAGAGGTACTGTGCATACCTGGGCTCATCCACTTTTAATTCTCTAGTGATTCTTTAGTGTCAGTATCTGTATCTATTGTATGTCTATATTGATCTCTTGTGGCAGACTCTTGAAGAAGCACACTGACATTTGGAGTCAAAAGACCAAATTCTGGTCATGCCTTGAAATAGCTGTACAGTTAAATACAGTGCCTACAGTAAGTATTCACCCCCCTTGGACGTTTTCACAGTTTGTTGTGTTACAACCTGAAATCTTGATGCATTTAAATGGGATTTTTTTTTCCTTTTGATTTACACAACCTACTCAACACTTTGAAGAGAAAAGAGAATTTTTTATTGTGAAACAACAGTTAATGAAAAATAAAAAAAAAACTCAAATGTCTTGGTTAGATAAGTATTCACCCCCCTGAGTCAATACTTGGTAGAACCACATTTGGCAGCAATTATAGCTGTGAGTCTTTTGGGGTAAGTCTCTACCGCAGTGGTGGAATGACCTTCCTACAGATGTCAGGACTGCCCAGTCCCTGACCACATTCCGGCGCCTCCTTAAGACTCACCTCTTCAAACAGCACCTGTAGAACTCCTCTGTTTGTAACCTGGGACACTATCACCCTTCATTTAAATGTGCTTTATTTTGCTCTTATCTGCCCCCTATTTTACTGCATTTAATCCTGTACTTCAGAATACTGTAATCTGCCAAGTGTTTAACCTGTAGTATTTTGTATTTAATCATATCCTGATGTAACTATCAGTATTTAATCATATCCTGATGTAACTATCACTATTATCTGCGGTATTATTGAATTGTGGTTTGTCAGACTTGAACAAAAGTTATTGTATTTCTTGCTCTTATTGTATTACTTGTATTGTAACACTTGAATTGTATTTGCTTACGATTGTAAGTCGCCCTGGATAAGGGCGTCTGCTAAGAAATAAATAATAATAATAATAATAATAATAATACCAGGTTTGCACATCTGGATCGTGCAATATTCGCCCATTCTTCTTGGCAAAATTGTTCAAGCTCTTGTCAAGTTGGATGGGGATTGTTGGTGGACAGCAATCTTCAAGTCTTGCCACAGATTCTCAATTGGATTCAAGTCCGGGCTTTGACTGGGCCACTCTAGAACATTCACTTTCTTGTTTTTAAGCCACTCCAGTGTCGCTTTGGCTGTGTGCTTGGGGTCAATGTCCTGCTGAAAGGTGAATCTCCATCCCAGTCTTAGGTCTTTTGCAGACTGAAGCAGGTTTTCCTCAAGGATTTGCCTGTATTTAGCTCCATCCATTTTGCCCTCTACCCTGACAAGCTTCCCTGTCCCTGCCAATGAAAAGCATCCCCATAGCATGATGCTGCCACCACCATGCTTCACAGTAGGGAGGTGTCACCTGGGTGATGTGCTGTGTTGGGTTTGCGCCAGACATAACGTTTTGGATTTAGGCTAAATAGTTCAATTTTTGTTTTATCGGACCACAGAATTGTATGCCACAGTCTCCCACATGCCTTTTTGCAAATTCCAAGCAGGATTTTACATGGGCTTTTTTCAGAAATGGCTTCCTTCTTGCCACTCTTCCATACAGGCCAAATTTGTGGAGTACCTGATTGTTGACACATGGACAGTTTCTTCCATCTCAGCCATGGAACGCTGTAGGTCTTTCAGAGATGTCATTGGCCTCTTGCTGGCCTCTCTGACCAATGCCCTTCTTTACCCGGCTGCTCAGTTTGGGAGGACGGCCTGCTCAATGCAGATTCTGGGTGGTGCCGTATACCTTCCACTTCTTAATGATCGACTTGACTGTGCTCCAAGGGATATTCAATGCCTTTGGAAACTTTTTATACCCCCCCTGATCTGTGCCTTTCCACAACTTTATCCCGGAGTTGTTTTGAAAGCTCCTTTGTCTTCATGGTAGTATCTTTGCTTTGAAAGCACTACGCAACAGTGGGACCTTTACAGAGACAGGTGTATTTAATCTGAAATCATGTGAACGACTTATTGCACACAGATGGACTCCATTTAACTTATTGTGTGAATTCTGAAGGCAATTGGTTGCACCTGAGCTTATTTAGGTGTGTCATAGCAAATACTTATCTAATGAAGACTTTTCAGGTTTTTATTTTTAATTGATTTGTTTCTTCATCCGCCCCCCCCCCCCATTTTTTCACACATTGAAAGTGTTGAGTAGGTTGTGTAAATCACATTCAAATGCATCAAGATTTCAGGTTGTACCACAACAAACTGTGAAAACGTCCCAGGGGGGTGAATACTTACTGTAGGCACTGTACATGGACATATGCCTTATAATAGAGGTACAGTACAATAATTGAAAACCTAACTAGACATGTCTCCAGAACCTTTTTTTTTTTTTTTTTTTTTTTACTGGATTTTGTCCGGGACAAAAAAGTAGACGTGTTTAACACATCATCATGCAGGATCATTGGTGTCTACAAGGTTTAGTCTTAAAGCTAAGCATGACACATTGGTCCCTAATGGGTTCTGAGTATTAGTGAAAACATAACTATGTGTCTGTATTATATGTTCTTGCAGAAGGGATTCTGACATATTGCTCGAGCTGCAAGTAGACTGCTATTGGCATTGAGAACAGTGATTTGTAGCTGGCTTATTTGTATTTTTTTCATATTTTCTATATAAAAGTAGGCCACTGTTTTAAAATAAATGCCTTTTCCTGATCAATTGATGTTTTATTGATATTTAAATATGGAATGTTTCTGGTATAAATGTGTATATATATTTTTATATTATGAAAAAAAGGAAATGCCTTCTTAAGGGTACAAAACCCTAACCCTAACCCTAACATTTTAACTGAGGGGAAAAATAAGAAATTCTGGGAACAAGAAATTTCAAATCCCTTCCAACTATAATAATTTGAAATCAAGTAGGACCACTCCCCTGGGCAAAGCTATTTAATACCTGTTTTCTGTTTAGTCTATCTTTTAATTTGGAAATGCTCTCTTGTGAAACAGAGTTTACAATACTGGTAAATAGCCAATCCGTTATGCAGTAAATGCATTATTCAGTATTGTATCAGTATCTGCTTTTTATATTTGGGAGTTACTGTTTCATGCTTTGTCTTTGTTTCTTTGTACTAAATTAATTTGTATGTAATTTTAGATCTAATTTGTTTGGTTTCTGTGAAGAAAGTTGTCCAAGTTCCCTATTATGCAGGGTTTTTTCTTTTTTTACTTTCTCTGCTGACTTTTTGGATATCTATAGTTAGTGGGTCTAGCTAACAAAGTCAGGTCATCAATCTTACATGTGGTGCATTTCCATTTGCTCTACAAGTCTCGATTGTGCAGTATAAAAAATAATGCAGTGAGCAGCATTATCGTTTTGCATTTGTCCTTTTTTCTATGCCGCTAATCACCAGTCAGTTGCCTGAAGCAGAAAATATCCATGCCTCCCTCTTTCTGTGGAAAACGTATTCTGCATATCTCCTCATGTAAACTCGAGATGTATTAATGATCTTCTCCTGTAAAGAAGAGGTGCTGTGTTTGCCATGAACCCATACTGCATTTTTATATAATGTTACTTTTCTTTTTTCTTCCAATCAGTGGGGCAAATTTTAGCACTTTGCTAATGAACCTTGGTCCAGAAAACTGTGCCACCTTACTGCTGTTTGTCCTGCTGGAGAGTAAAATTCTGCTTCACTCACTGAGACCTGCTGTACTGACTGGAGTAGCAGAAGCTGTGGTAGCAGTGAGTGGTCTTTTTTTACATACTGCATTGTGGTACTATTTAAGCACAGAAGCACTAAAACAGATCAAATTAAGGTTATACAGTGTATGAGCCTGACCGTGTGTTTTTGTTGTGCCTTTATTTCAGATGATCTTCCCTTTCCAATGGCAATGTCCCTATATCCCTCTCTGTCCCCTGGCTCTCTCTGGGGTCCTCAGTGCGCCTTGTCCGTTTGTTATTGGAGTGGACTCCAGATATTTTGACCTCTATGATCCACCTCCAGATGTGGTCTGTGTGGATCTGGACACAAACACGATCTACTTGTAAGCATTCACATGTTTTATGTGTATTTGGTCTGCTGCATGTGGTACACAAATATAGAGTGGTTCTGGCTGATAGTGAAACCATTACACCAAGGGTTGAAAAAGTGACAGACAGTAGCCTATAATGCTCAGAGATGCAGTGTTTTTGCTATGCATTGGAGGGCACTATTGACCACTCGACCTATAGTCTGTTTTTTGCGCATCAGCACAAACTATGTGACCCTGCATTATCCAATTTGGATGCGGGTTTACACCTTAAGTGAAGCAGACAACTGTTTCGATTAGTTCCCACATCATTACAAACTCTCAAATATATTTTCTGTGGGTTGTTTTATACTATAATAGATCGGATGACAAGAAGCATTATACCTGGAAACACCTCCCAAAGAAACCCAGCAAAAGTCTCCTCAACTCCCTGACTAACCTGCATCACCAGCTGGCAACAGGTACCGTTATATGTGATTAGAGGAGGATTCAGACTGCTTGAGGCAGCTGCTGAGAGTTAAAGAAATGC
The DNA here is from genome assembly GCF_902713425.1 of Acipenser ruthenus. NCBI lineage: Eukaryota > Metazoa > Chordata > Actinopteri > Acipenseriformes > Acipenseridae > Acipenser > Acipenser ruthenus. Next base: position 4,648 of record NW_026708568.1, on the reverse strand, counting down.
AAGGCTGCAGAGCTTCAAGAGAGCACTTCTGTTTTATTGATGCAATTTTATATCTCAGAGAGTCTGTGCCTACTGCTGAACTACTAATGACAACAGATGGTGGTAGTCCCATCCTGCCAGTGCATCACATTCACCTCGTAGGAGCTGTTTGAGGAATCCGTTGATGGGATAGAGTAAGATTGTGGTTTATAACTGTTTATAAAATGGAGTGGATACACTTCTGATTGATTTGTAAGTGATAACATAGATTAGTATTAAGTTGAGATGAGACAAATGTGGGTATTATTGTAGACCGTTAATCAGAGAGCACTGTTGTAATGTTTACAGGCGGCGCTATACTTTTCAAACAAAGGGATTGTTTAAATCTCCCGCCGCACGTTCTGATTGGCTAGTTTGTGCCTGAATTGGGCTTGCAATCTGATTAGTTCATTATCATTATTTAAAAACGTACATCACTTTTGCGAAATCATTCAGATTTTATTCTGAATTCCCGTTATTTTTCCCATAAGAAATTACATTTCTTTAGACACCAAATAAGTTGAGTTACGACTTTGGTTAGACATCACAAACAGTTTCATTTTCTTAGGGTTTTTCTACCTGCATTATTCTATGCTTGTTAGGCAATTTAAGAAAAAAAAACAAACACATTTTCTTTCTTTTGCCTTACTGTAGGCTTTGTGCTAACCCCCTCCCCCCCCAAATAGACTGGGTAATTCAATTTCAAAAAGACAGGTTTGATTAGCCTTTGTTTCATGAGTGCCTGGCGTATTCAAAGTGTTAGAGATCGTTATCACCAAGCAAAGCCAGACGTATTAGATTAGATTTAATTAGATTTTGTTTTCTGTTAAAATCTAAAATATCCATGGCATTTGCGATATATTGGTGATGACAAAGACTATATGATCTACACAAACAAACCCCATACATTAATGCGAGAGACTAAGGCCTAAGGCTTTTTACAGTTTTCATATTTGTTATTTTATCCATATTTATAAATGCTTATTTTAGCAGCATTGAGTTTAACCCTTTGCGGTCCTATGTCGGACCTGGTCTGACATTGCAATTTTCCCTTTCCGGTCCAATGTCGGACCCTGTCCGACATCATCAAAAAGATGTAAAAAACAGGTCTCTAGTTGTTTTTTCTCTGGAAAAAGCCGAGGAAAACCATTCAATGGCCGAGTGAGACCGAAGAGAAGCCGAAAAAAAGGGTTGTATCTCATGAATACAGATAGCCCCAACACCACATAGATAACACGGACATAAACAAACAAGATAGCTGCTTCTGCATCCAGCGCTCAAAGACTATCACAGATATTTGCAGAGCTTTTTTTAGATGTTATAGTAATAAAATAATGACTTGGATCGCATTTTTTTTTTAAATATAATTTAGGTCGTTGCCAATTTAGTTTTTTTTTTATTATTTTCTCCCCAATTTGAAATGCCCAATTATTTTTAGGCTCAGCTCACCGCTACCACCCCTGCGCTGACTCGGGAGGGGCGAAGATGAACACACGCTGTCCTCCGAAGCGTGTGCCGTCAGCCTCCCGCTTCTTTACACTCTGCAGACTCACCGTGCAGCCGCCTCAGAGCTACAGTGTCGGAGGACAACGCAGCTCTGGGCAGCTTACAGGCAAGCTCGCAGGCGCCCGGCCAGACTACAGGGGTCGCTGGTGCGCGGTGAGCCGAGGACACCCTGGCCGACCTAACCCTCCCTCCCCCGGACGACGCTCGGCCAATTGAGCGCCGCCCCCTGGGAGCTCCCGTCCACGGTCAGCTGTGGAATAGCCTGGACTCGAACCGGCGACGTCCAGGCTATAGAGCGCATCCTGCACTCTAGCGAGTGCTTTTACTGGATGCGCCACTCGGGAGCCTCTTGGATCGCATTTTTGAGGAGTTTGGTGATAAAACGAGTGATCAGGAGATGATTTATCGGTATGCAGTACTATATAGAGGTATGTGAAAAATACAGCGAACGAGGGGTGGGGCGGGGCTGGAGATGCAGTACTGAGTGTCCTGTTGATATGCAGTGCCTTTTAAACCTGTTTTACTGTAGAAAAAAAAAACTTTTAAACAGCGTGTCTAAAATAAACTGTCCGTGTGAAAATAAATTGGACCTGACGTGCCTGATATGCACTGAATAAATGGACCGCTAAGGGTTAAAATATATATACAGTGCCTTGCAAAAGTATTCAGACCCCTGACCAATTCTCTCATATTACTGAATTACAAAAGGTACATTGAAATTTCGTTCTGTTTGATATTTTATTTTAAAACACTGAAACTCAAAATCAATTATTGTAAGGTGACACTGGTTTTATGTTGGGAAATATTTTTAAGAAAAATAAAAAACTGAAATATCTTGCTTGCATAAGTATTCAACCCCCACACATTAATATTTGGTAGAGCCACCTTTCGCTGCAATAACAGCTTTAAGTCTTTTGGGGTAAGTATGTACCAGCTTTGCACACAGTGTCGGAGTGATTTTGGCCCAATCTTCTTGGCAGATTTGCTCCAGGTTGTTCAGGTTGGTTGGACGACGCTTGTGGACCGCAATCTTCAAATAGTGCCACAGATTCTCAATGGGATTGAGATCAGGACTTTGACTGGGCCACTGTAGGACATTCACCTTTTTGTTCTTGAGCCACTCCAGTGTTGCTTTGGCCTTGTGCTTGGGATCATTGTCCTGCTGAAAGGTGAATTTCCTCCCAAGCTTCAGTTTTTTAGTGGACTGAAGCAGGTTCTCTTGCAGTATTTCCCTGTATTTTGCTCCATCCATTCTTCCTTCAATTTTAACAAGATGCCCAGTCCCTGCTGATGAGAAGCATCCCCACAGCATGATGCTGCCACCACCATACTTCACTGTAGGGATGGTGTGTCTTGAGGCATGGGCAGTGTTAGGTTTGCGCCACACATAGCGCTTTGAGTTTTGGCCAAAAAGCTCTATCTTGGTCTCATCTGACCACAAAACCTTTTCCCACATCGCAACTGGGTCACTCTCATGATTTCTGGCAAACTCCAGACGTGCTTTCAGATGGTACTTTTTGAGTAACTGCTTCTTTCTTGCCACCCTCCCATACAGGCCAGTGTTATGCAGAGCTCTTGATGTGGTTGACTGGTGCACCATTACTCCACTCCCAGCCACTGAACTCTAGCTCCTTCAAAGTGATTGGCTTCTCTCACAAGTCTCCTTCTTGTTTGAGCGCTGAATTTTGGGGGACGGGCCTTTTCTGGCAGTGCCTGGGTGGTGTGATGCAGCTTCCACTTCCTGATTATTGATCCAACTGTGCTCACTGGGATATCCAAACACTTGGATATTATTTTGTAGCCTTTCCCTAATCTATGCATTTGTATTACTTTATCTCTAACTTCTGTAGAATGCTCTTTGGTCTCCATTTTCCTTCAGATTCACAGCCTGACTAATGATCCTTCAACAGTGGGGTTTTTATCCAGAAAATGTGACAGCAACTTTAATGGTTCACAGGTGGAGGCCAATGGTAAGGTAATTGTGTCCTCGTTAGGGCAATTTGAATACTTACGCAAGCAAGATATTTCAGTTTTTTTTTTTTTCTTAAAAATATTTCCCAACATAAAACCAGTGTCACCTTACAATAATTGATTTTGAGTTTCAGTGTTTTAAAATAAAATATCAAACAGAACGAAATTTCAATGTACCATTTGAAATTCAGTAATATGAGAGAATTGGCCAGGAGTCCGAATACTTTTGCAAGGCACTGTATATATAATCAGAGGAAAAACCTGAAATGCGGACAATTCGCAAATTGCCCGCTAACTTTGGGCAAAGCCCGAACTAAAAAATTAAATGACTTCTCGGGCAGAGTCTGAATCACTCCCCTTTTTTTATTTATTTATTTTTTTAATTTAGTGGTCGCCAATTATTTTTATTGTTTTCTCCCCAATTTAGTAATGCCCTTTGTGATTCATTTCGGACTTATCCCGGACAATCCATGAATTGGCCAGTTTCGGGGGTTTGCCCGTAATTATTTATATATATATATATATATATATATATATATATATATATATATATATATATATATATATATATATATATATATATGTATGTATATGTAACATTTTAGATGTCGGCACAGGTACCCGGAAACCCTGTTTTAAATTACCCGACGCTACCCAGGTCTCTCTTTACTACCCGGGTTTTGATCTATTAATTTGAGAATTTTAAAGAAAATGTAAAAAATATGACAAAACTGGCCAGCCTAATAAAGACAATGTTAAAACAAGCTTTTGCATTAAGCCTTTTCTTAACGGACAGGATATCAATGTTTTACAGAAAACAATAACACAGCGAGCGGCAACTACACCTCAATAATAACTGTGGCTACTGTTCTTCTCATGAACTAACAACAGTGGAATATGGTCAATATAAGTCGTAAAGAATCCCGCAGCATGAAGCGCATTTAACATGAATAACTGTATTTAAACAGAGATGTATTTATTATTATTATTGTTATTATTATTATTATTGTTATTATTATTATTAATAATAATAATAATAATAATAATAATAATAATAATAATAATAATAATAATAATAATAATAATAATAATAATAATAATAACGGTTAGGGCGGATTCACAACGGATTACTGTGTTTAAGTTTAGTCAGTTA
>NW_026708567.1:12500-45995 GCF_902713425.1 Acipenser ruthenus | reverse complement strand
GGTTAGTATTAAGATATGTTTTCTCTGTCTTTATATATTTGAGTTGTTTGTGCCATGTATGTGCTTTGGCAACACAATTCTTTTTTTTGTTTATTGTCGAGACAATAAAGCCAATTTGAATTGAATTGAACTGAACTGAACTGAGAGACACAAGCAAATCAGACCAACCCCGTCCCCAAGAAGTCTATTCGATTTATTTTCATTTTAAATATTAAGAAAAAAAAAACAAACAAACAGGTATTTAAAGGGTATTTAAACCCTTTCACAAATCGTCACGGGTGGTTTTGGGCAGGGTAACAGCATCGCTGCTCTCGAGACCAGGTCCTCTCAGTTTCAGCAGAGCCAGTGCGAGGGGCGGGGGGTTACCTGGAGGGGTTCTGCGTGGTGAAGGGCACAGTGAGGGAGAAGCTGGCCCCATCGTGATAGGCGTCCAGCAGAGGCTGCCTGTCCGCAGAGTCATACACGCTGTAATACCTGCGGGAGAGAGGAGGGAGGAGGGAGGGAGCAGTCAACAGCTGCTAGTCTGAAGCCCTGATCCCCTCCTCTGCCAGCCTGACAGAGGCGGGGGTGTGTACCGCTGACCCTGCGAAGAGCTCGTGAAAGACGTACAACTTGTTACTGGCACTAACACACTTCAAAATTTTTACTTTATTTAGTAGAATTGACAATTATGTTTTTTAATTCTCTCCCAATTTGGCATATCGGATTATTTGTAGGCTCAGCTCCCCGCTACCACCCCTGTGCTGACTCGGGAGTGGCGAAGATGAACACACGCTGACCTCCGAAGCGTGTGCCGTCAGCTTCTTCACACGCTGCAGACTCACCGTGCAGCCGCCTCAGAGCTACAGCGTCGGAGGACAACGCAGCTCTGTGCAGCTTACAGGCAAGCCCGCAGGCGCCCGGCCAGACCACAGGGGTCGCTGGTGCGCGGAGAGTGGAGTATATTATTTCTAAGCAGTGAGTGCAGTTTGACAGATCAGATTATCTGCGGGCTTCCAGCCTCCTTGGTCAAAGCTGCTCTGCTTCTCAACGCAGGGATTCGCTGCCTCAGTGTGGACTGAACTTACTGCTGCAAGAAGCGCAGGATCAAGCTCTTGATGTCATCGGAGCCGAAGTAACTGCCCTGAAAAAGGGAAAAAAAACTGGAATCAGCCAGGGATCAGAACCCACTCCAGACTCAATCAGAACCCACACCCACGCTGCTGAGAGGACAGGCGGGGTTAGGGTTAGGGTTTGGAAGAGCTGCTGAGAGGACAGGCGGGGTTAGGGTTAGGGTTAGGGTTTGGAAGAGCTGCTGAGAGGACAGGCGGGGTTAGGGTTAGGGTTTGGAAGAGCTGCTGAGAGGACAGGCGGGGTTAGGGTTAGGGTTAGGGTTTGGAAGAGCTGGTCTCAGCGCTGCTGAGAGGACAGGCGGGGTTAGGGTTAGGGTTAGGGTTTGGAAGAGCTGGTCTCAGCAGTGCTGAGAGGACAGGCGGGGTTAGGGTTAGGGTTTGGGTTTGGAAGAGCTGGTCTCAGCGCTGCTGAGAGGACAGGCGGGGTTAGGGTTAGGGTTTGGGTTTGGAAGAGCTGGTCTCAGCAGTGCTGAGAGGACAGGCGGGGTTAGGGTTAGGGTTTGGAAGAGCTGGTCTCAGCAGTGCTGAGAGGACAGGCGGGGTTAGGGTTAGGGTTTGGAAGAGTTGGTCTCAGCGCTGCTGAGAGGACAGGCGGGGTTAGGGTTAGGGTTTGGGTTTGGAAGAGCTGGTCTCAGCAGTGCTGAGAGGACAGGCGGGGTTTGGGTTTGGAAGAGCTGGTCTCAGCAGTGCTGAGAGGACAGGCGGGGTTAGGGTTAGGGTTTGGAAGAGTTGGTCTCAGCGCTGCTGAGAGGACAGGCGGGGTTAGGGTTAGGGTTTGGGTTTGGAAGAGCTGGTCTCAGCGCTGCTGAGAGGACAGGCGGGGTTAGGGTTAGGGTTTGGGTTTGGAAGAGCTGGTCTCAGCAGTGCTGAGAGGACAGGCGGGGTTAGGGTTAGGGTTTGGAAGAGTTGGTCTCAGCGCTGCTGAGAGGACAGGCGGGGTTAGGGTTAGGGTTTGGGTTTGGGTTTGGAAGAGCTGGTCTCAGCAGTGCTGAGAGGACAGGCGGGGTTAGGGTTAGGGTTAGGGTTTGGAAGAGCTGGTCTCCGCTGCTGAGAGGACAGGCGGGGTTAGGGTTAGGGTTAGGGTTTGGAAGAGCTGGTCTCAGCAGTGCTGAGAGGACAGGCGGGGTTAGGGTTAGGGTTTGGGTTTGGAAGAGCTGGTCTCAGCAGTGCTGAGAGGACAGGCGGGGTTAGGGTTAGGGTTTGGAAGAGTTGGTCTCAGCGCTGCTGAGAGGACAGGCGGGGTTAGGGTTAGGGTTTGGGTTTGGAAGAGCTGGTCTCAGCAGTGCTGAGAGGACAGGCGGGGTTAGGGTTAGGGTTTGGAAGAGTTGGTCTCAGCGCTGCTGAGAGGACAGGCGGGGTTAGTGTTAGGGTTAGGGTTTGGAAGAGCTGGTCTCCGCTGCTGAGAGGACAGGCGGGGTTAGGGTTTGGAAGAGCTGGTCTCCGCTGCTGAGAGGACAGGCGGGGTTACCTTGCCAGGCGGGAGCGTCGTCGGGGCTTCAACATCGAAGGCGATGGGAAGGGGGAGGATGTGCCCATCCTTTAGAGGAGAGAGAGGGAGAGTGCGAGCGAGAGAGACATTAATTACACATGAAAACAAACAAACAAACAAACAAACAAACAAACAAACAAACAAACAATCTGTACAGGCAAGTTTCCAACACTGAGTACTTTCAAGTTGAGCCGACAGATAAAAACAGAACAAGTCTTGCCTCTGTATGTATCTACCCAGCTTTAAAAACGTGAGGTCAGGCTTTTGTTTTCATTATTCTAGGATGACTCAACACCCTCTGCCTGCCCCCCCCCCAGACCCCACACTGAACACAGAGGGGTTTAGATTTAATACTGTTTTAGCACTGCCTTTCTACAATACTGTCCTGTAATCCAACCTGAAAACAGTGATATATATATATTATACATATGACATGTATACATATAGATAGTTAGCAAAGTGTAAGAGGCTCTTACCAATCTCAGCAGCTTGGAAAACCTCTCACGGACGGCACTGTCAAACACATTCAAAAGAGAAAAGGACAAAGTGTCATAGACAATGCACATACACCAACATACAGACCTGACTAATTACACCCCTCCAATCCCTGCCTCTCCTCCCACCCCTCCCCTCCCCTCCACCTCTCCTCGCACCCCTCCCCGTCTCTCCTCGCACCCCTCCCTGTCTCTCCTCCCCTCCCAGTCTCTCCTCGCACCCCTCCCCGTCTCTCCTCCCTCTCCTCACACCCCTCACCTCCCTGCCTCCCGTCTCTCCTCCCACCCCTCCGTGTCCAGCTCTCTTCACAGAAAGGTACTTGCAATAACTAGGTCAAGAGAACCCCAGGGCTGCCACTCCTTAAATATCTATATATATCTATCTATCTCTATATATCTTTGTATCCGAGGCAGATCTGTACAGCCCTATCATAAAAACTGAATAAAATTAAAATGTTCCTTCCAGGAGCGAAAAACAGGCACGCATTCCTCAAATTGCATTTACATCAGAATGCGTTTGCCTTGTTTTATTTTCTGTTTTCTCTTCCATGTTGGAGTTCTTTTTGTAAAGTGAATTAAAATCAGAGCACTTACCTGTGATCTTGTGTGTGGGTGGAAGAGCTCATTTGGTTTCTCTTGGGTTTTTTTTTGTTTTTTGTTTTTTTTTAAAACACATATGAAACCATGGCAACAGGTCGGTGTTCTACCAATCCCACTCCCCAGTCTCTCGTTCATAATGAACACCAGGGAGTCGTAATGATCTGAACTCCCCTTGGAGTTGGTCTAGCACCCCCTTGGATAAATCCTGCAGTTGCAAGACAGCTGGAAACCGAAGCGGCAAAGCACGGAAGGGATCGGACTCCTAATTCAAACAACTACTCCCTGCTTCATGAAGGGGCGAGGACGCACGAACTTAAAAACGTGTTCAAACATTACAAAAAAAAAAAAGTGTTAAAAAGAACTTAACACTTTGGTCCTACAGTTGCAAGACTTTGAGATTCAAAATGAAAAAATAAAAAACTCCCAAAAATAAACGTCACATGTATTCTCTGGTGTCAGCTGCAGAGTTCCACAACCTAACAAGGATGCAGATCTACAAGACAGCGGCACTGAAGCCCTGCAGGATACCTTTAAAAAAGGACCCAGCCGAGCCCGAGCGCAGCTAGTGCTGCTGGAGGAGGAGGAGGAGGAGGAGTTGATACACATTGTGGGGCTGTGGCAGGGACCCCAGTAGTTCACACGGGAGCTTTCTCGTCTGCATCGATACACATTGAAGTTACAGCGACAGGGATGGAAATGGGAAGCCACAGCTACAGCACCAGCTTAAGAAGTCAGCCACCGGGGAGAGGTAAAGCCAAACAGCTCAAAGGTGCGTACCTAGGTCAGGAACAAAACCCTGGAACAGCTTCAAGAAAAGGGGGCTCGATGCCAGGAGGTTCAAATCCCAGCTGAGCCACTGACTCACTGTGTGTGTGTGTGTGTGTGTGTGTGTGTGTGTGTGTGTGTGTGTGTGACCCTGAGCAAGTCACTGAACCTCTTGTGCTCCGTCCTTTGGATGAGACCTAAAACAAAACGAGGTCCTATTGGAAGTGACTGCAGCAGCAGTTGCTGCTGATGAAGCATCGTTCCCCCCCCCCCCCCGGTCTCTGTAAGTCGCTTTGGATAAGAGCAATGTAAAACCCGGGCTGGCTGATGCTGCTCTGCAATGGGAGTCTTGTTTCCATCCCTGTTGTAAGCAACCGATAAACTTACCACTGTCAACCCCCCCCCCCCCCACCCCCACCCCACCCCCACCCCCACCCCACCCCACCCCCCCTGGAGATACAACGCAACAGGAGCAGTGACAGGGAAACACAAACACAGACACTGAGCGAACGCTAGCCTGGGCAGGGGAGGGGAGGGGGGAGGGGATTAGCCTGAAGGGAAGCTAGCTGGTTAGTTTCGGGTGAAGTTGTAAGTATGAAAGATTGCACAGTGACGCAAAACACAAAAGGTGGAGGAGGGGCTGGAAGAGAAGCAGAAGTTTGAGTGAAAGAGGACAAAAGAAAAAAAAATATTAATACTGCATTTCACTGCGGTTCAGTGAGAAGCCATCCTCTGATCACGTAACCACCACAACAGCGCAAGATATTCAAATCTAAAAAACGTATGTTACCAAAAATAAATAAATACTGGATAATGCGAATTCCATTTGAAGATTTTTTTTTTTTTTTTTTTTTTTAAACCAGGACACACACCTAAAAGATAAATCTCAAATTTACAAAAGTTGCCCTGGCAAATGGTCAGAAATTATAAGGCTACAATATTTGTTTTTTGTAAAAAAAAAAAGTATACAAAAAAAAAAGTTGTGTTTTCTTATGTATATATACATATTAAAAAAAGTTAACTTACTTCTCAAAAAAAAAAAAATCTTTTAAAAAGTTGGTATGAGGCCTCCACACACACACACACTCTCTCTCTCTCTCTCTCTCTCTCGCAGAGCGCCAGTCTGCAGTGTAGAAATGGGCTTCCTGCCACAGCATTGAGAAACACTCTCAGGTCATTTGAAACAAGCAGCTCCCGTTTCAACACTGAACAGCACGTCCTGAGAACAGCACTGACCTCCCTCTGCTCCCTCTCTTCTGGGGCTGTTTATTTTAACTGTACAGGACCGTGGCTCCAGCAGCAGTGTCTCTGTCTGTCTGTGTCTCTGTCCGTCTCTTCAGCCCCCTGTGTTTTTGACCAGTTGCGCGGCTGTGCCTGTCTTAGGTTGTCCCCCCCCTCCTTCTTGAGGGATCTTACCCGTCACTGGCTAACCAGCCATCCTCACTGGCCAAATCACAAGGGGGCACGGGCCCCGCTTTCCACCAAAATCGGCTGGCTTAAAACCAAGTCAGGATGGTTTTTGGTTTTTTTTTTTTTTTCAGGATTTCAATTTCAGTCCCCCGTCAAAAAATAAATAAAAAAATAAAAATATAGAAAAAAAAAAGCTGCTTTAAAAATGAATATTATTCATTCAGGAAAAGCGAGTCAATCTCCCCAGAGAGAGTTTTGCCCATGAAGGAGTTTAACACTGAATTAAATAATAAAAACATGTCTGTGTATAAACACACACACTGTGTGTGTGCGTGTGTGAGAGTGTGTATAATCTAGATGCATATTTGCATTTCTTTCAGAAGTGGGTGAAACTGCAGAGGGGGGTTACTGAAAAGAGGATAAGAACTCACCTGCACTGCAGGGAAATTGCACAAATAAAATAAAAAAAAACAACTTAAGAAATATTTGAGAGCAAAAGAACGATAGGAGAAATAAAAACAGACAGAATTTAATAAAAAACGAGGTTTGGGTTTCTGAGCTGCTGGAAAAAATGGTTTTCCAATGTAGTGATTTCTACATATAAAAACAATTACAATTAAATATGATCTGACACACACACTTGTTTCAGTAGCAATGATTCACAGGTGATTTACCAGCCAGCATAAAATTCAGTGCTGTGTACAGAGAGCCCTGCAGTACTTTCACATTTCTCCACAGATTGTAACTTTGCCAGTGAGAATCGAGTTACTCCTTTTAAAAAGACAACATTACAAAAATGCCTGCCTACCCCCACCATCCCCAAAATGAGGAGACAGGCTGGGTGACAGGAATCAGGCAGGCTGGGTGACAGGAATCAAACAGGCTGGGTGACAGGAATCACACAGGCTGGGTGACAGCGTCAGGACTCAGACTCCCACATTACACAGCAAGTTTAAACCCTACCTCGTAAGATCAGGTCAGTCCTACACCCAGGGTCAGGGGAGACAGGCTCGGGTGAGAACGGACTCTGCTCACAGTAAAAGCGGCCGGAATGCCAGGGGATCGTTCATCTGCTGCACTGGACAGACTACCCCCCCCCCCCCTCCCTCCTGGCTGCAGCAGCTCAGGGGAGGGTCAGTGCACTGGTCAGCCCCGCTGCTTGCTGGATCAAGGCGCTCTCTCTCTCACCTGATGTACGTGGAGTGGTCTTTGAAGGAATCGCACAGCGCGTTCCTGTCCAGCCACAGCTCCTCCAGCTGGAAGCCTTTGATTTTGTCCAGCTCTCGCTCCGTCTTCAGCTGCAGGCAGAAGCACACACAAGATTGACAATGCAGAACACACGACAGAATCGCTGAATAATGTTCCCTTGTTAACATATTGAATTCCACCCCCTCTATATAGAATGAACTCCCTCAGCTTCATAGAGTCCAATGAAAGCTGCTGAATAATGTTCCCTTGTTAACATATTGAATTCCACCCCCTCTATATAGAATGAACTCCCTCAGCTTCATAGAGTCCAGTGAAAGCTGCTGAATAATGTTCCCTTGTTAACATATTGAATTCCACCCCCTCTATATAGAATGAACTCCCTCAGCTTCATAGAGTCCAGTGAAAGCTGCTGAATAATGTTCCCTTGTTAACATATTGAATTCCACCCCCTCTATATAGAATGAACTCCCTCAGCTTCATAGAGTCCAATGAAAGCTGCTGAATAATGTTCCCTTGTTAACATATTGAATTCCACCCCCTCTATATAGAATGAACTCCCTCAGCTTCATAGAGTCCAATGAAAGCTGCTGAATAATGTTCCCTTGTTAACATATTGAATTCCACCCCCTCTATATAGAATGAACTCCCTCAGCTTCATAGAGTCCAATGAAAGCTGCTGAATAATGTTCCCTTGTTAACATATTGAATTCCACCCCCTCTATATAGAATGAACTCCCTCAGCTTCATAGAGTCCAATGAAAGCTGCTGAATAATGTTCCCTTGTTAACATATTGAATTCCACCCCCTCTATATAGAATGAACTCACTCAGCTTCATAGAGTCCAATGAAAGCTGCTGAATAATGTTCCCTTGTTAACATATTGAATTCCACCCCCTCTATATAGAATGAACTCACTCAGCTTCATAGAGTCCAATGAAAGCTGCTGAATAATTTTAAGTTAAAAAATAAATAAAAAGCCTCTAAAAAGATCCTGTAAACTTTTTTTCTCCTCTCACCAATAATTTGACCACTTTTGCCCTTGACTCCCTCCCCCTCCCCCTCACCTCATTGCGGGACAGGTTCAAAGACTTCAGTTTGGTAGCCTTGTTCACCAGCTCAGAGAGGTCGTCCAGTCTGTACAGCCGGTTATTGCTCAAGTTCAGAGAGACGAGCTGGAGAGAGAGAGAGAGAGAGGGAGCGAGAGAGAGAGAGAGACAGAGAGAGAGAGAGAGAGAGAGAGAGAGGAGAGAGAGAGAGAGGAGAGAGAGAGAGAGCGAGAGAGGGAGAAATTAATTACACATGAAACCAAACAATCTGTACAGGCATGGTTTTCAAACTATCCAAAACCACAAAACTGAGTACTTTCAATTTGAACCGACAGATAAAAACAGAATAAATCTCGCCTCTGTATGTATCTACCCAGCTTTAAAAACGTGAGGTCAGGATGGCTTAACCACCCCGCCCCATCTCAATCTCAACCCCACAGCAGCCCTGCGATCCCCGGGCTGCAGGCTGCTCCGTCACAGGCTCTGGACCCCCGCTCCCCTTACCTCAGGGATGTTCTCCTCAATGACTTTGTTGACAGCCTGCATGCAGTTTCTCCGGTTCAGAACCAGGTCTATATTGTGCGTCACGAGATCTGTGGTGAGAAAGAGAGACACGCGCGTTTCTGAGGAGCGGTTTATAGGACAAGGCCGAAAATGAATAAACACTATTTTTAAGTCGAGATGCATATTAAGAAACACTTTTCGAACAGCTTTTTTGTTAACAGCTGATGGAACGGATCAACTCGATGGTAGCATTACAAATCTCGCTCGCTGTGTGTCAAGGTTCAGCCCTAATGACTTTGCAACCGCGATTCATTCCAGATTGCACAACCCCAGAGGAACGGAGCCCAGCTCTGCTGGGAAGACAGGTGTGACTCACCTGGGTCAGTGCGAAGGCTGTTCAGATCCAGTGCTTGCTGGGAGCCATCAAAACGCTTGCTCATGCATTGCTGAGAGAGAGAGAGAAGAGACAACTTTTTTAAAGTCTTGTTTCCTCCCCCCCAGGGCCAATTTCACTGCATCTCTGGGGGGGGGTTGGGGGTTAATCTAACCAAACCGGTCTGTCTGCTTTCTCTACAGCAAAGTACAGTTCACAGACAGCTACAATACAGCTTCAATACTGATCAAAGGCCGACCCACCCTAGAGCTGAGCTGGCCATCTGTACCCTTTATATCAATCTGTCTGTCTACTTGAGACACGGCACAGCTCCTTTCACGCCATCCTGACACCAATGAGTCTGTAGCGCCACCTGCAAGCCGTACATCGACACGATCCAGGACCATCAACACACTGTTCCACAGCAGCGTCACCCGCGCCAGGTTCCGCTGCTAGCAGCTTGATTAGCCCCCAGTGTGTCCAGGTGACAAGCTCAGGGGTGTCTGGGTCACACTGCTGTGCGCTGGGAGTCTCGCTGGTTCAGTGTGTGTGTGTGTGCCTGCATCCCGGTCTCTCCTCTTACCTTCAGCTGCTCCAGCTCCTCCGGTTTGAGTTCGTTCTGGATAAACGAGGGGGGCGACGACGAGCTGTTTATTATGACCACAACCTAGAACAGAGCAGAGCAGAGGAGAGGAGACCGCTGTCGCCGCATCATCACTACTAACTTACACATTCACTGGACTGACATTATTTTTAAGGGTGTAGCCCTCTGGGATTGTACTGTCTTGCGACAGAGGGGCACAAACGCAACTGGCAGAAGGGTTATAAAAAAAACAAAAAAAACACACACAACAACGTCTCAATCAAAAGTTATTCAACTGCAATGAAAAAAAAAAGTCTGATCACACACAGACACACCTTGTAGCTGTCCTTGTCTGTGATCACACACACACCTTGTAGCTGTCCTTGTCTGTGATCACACACACACCTTGTAGCTGTCCTTGTCTGTGATCACGCACACACACCTTGTAGCTGTCCTTGTCTGTGATCACACACACACACACCTTGTAGCTGTCCTTGTCTGATCACACACACACACATCTTGTAGCTGTCCTTGTCTGTGATCACTCACTCACACACACACACACACACCTTGTAGCTGTCCTTGTCTGATCACACACACACACATCTTGTAGCTGTCCTTGTCTGTGATCACTCACTCACACACACACACACACACACACCTTGTAGCTGTCCTTGTCTGATCACACACACACACACCTTGTAGCTGTCCTTGTCTGTGATCACACACACACACACACCTTGTAGCTGTCCTTGTCTGTGATCACACACACACACCTTGTAGCTGTCCTTGTCTGTGATCACACACACACACACCTTGTAGCTGTCCTTGTCTGATCACACACACACACACCTTGTAGCTGTCCTTGTCTGTGATCACTCACTCACACACCTTGTAGCTGTCCTTGTCTGTGATCTTCCTCGAAACCATTTTCAGCGCGTTTGCAGTCGTTGCATCTTCCACAAAGAACACGGCATTGTTTTTCTCATAGTGGAACTGGGAAGCAAACAGAAAAAGAGATTTTACATTGACTTTATTTATTTGTACTTTAAATTGACCAGTTCTACCCCCATTTCATCACTTTCTCTTCTCATCCCTCACTAACTCCAAACTCCATTAAGCCTACTTCAATACTCTATGTGCAAGACTGAACTTGTGGCATCCTAGTTCATATTGCATTTCAAATGCACGACTGCACTTAGTGTAAACTACACTGTATTTAAGCATGAAGCTCGCATTGTAACCCTGTGCTGTCCTGTAACACAACTGTAAGTCTGCAAGTGGGCAGCAGTGTGGAGTAGTGGTTAGGGCTCTGGACTCTTGACCGGAGGGTCGTGGGTTCAATCCCAGGTGGGGGACACTGCTGCTGTACCCTTGAGCAAGGTACTTTACCTAGATTGCTCCAGTAAAAACCCAACTGTATAAATGGGGAATTGTATGTAAAAATAATGTGATATCTTGTAACAATTGTAAGTCGCCCTGGATAAGGGCGTCTAAGAAAAAAATAATAATAATAATAATAATAATGATAATAATAAAAGCTTTTGAAGACAATTGTACATATATATATATATTGCTTTGTACTGTGTGAAGTGGAAACTCTGCGAGATATACTTACATGCACAGGGGTAAATTGAAGCGAGCACACTCCCTGTAGAGCTGCTATGAGCCACGGCTTATCATATTTCTTTCCACAAGGGATCTGAAAGACACAATCGCACGATAAGGGAGGAGAGGAAGCCCTCCCACTGTGTCTTAAATACGCACAGCGGCAGACTGTATTCAGTTTGTTCCAGTATTTCCAAGTGTCGGATGGGTTACTCACTGTGATTTTGAACCAGCTCTTGCGGTTGGCCGCGCCCCTGGGCCCACGCTGGCCCCCCCCGCGCTCTCGGTCCCTGTCGAAGCGGTCCTCCCCGCGCCGGTTAGGTCTGACGCTGTACGGGTTACTGCAGAGAACACACACACACACACACACACACACACACACACACACACAGAGAACACACACACACACAGACACAGACACACACACAGACACACACACACACACACACACAGACACACACACACACACACACACACACAAAGGGAAAAGGGAACGCGTTAGAAACGGCGCCGACATGGACTTTCTTTCAGTATTTCTAAATTCAGCACCATGGAGTTCTTATTTAATAGTTAGGGATTAGGTCACATTAAGAGCGTAAAAATAACTGGATATTCTAAAATTGGGAGAAAATGATAAAAAAAAAAAAAAAAACCCGAGCAAACGGCCGTTACACCTGAATGGGTTTAAACTGCAATGCAACAGGAGTCTACTTTCCATCGCGTCTGACAAACGCTTTCTATCCTTCAGATGAGACGGAAAACAAACAAGCTCCTATTGGAAGTGACTCTGCAGCAGCCACTGACTCCCTGTGTGTGTGTGCGTGCGTGCGTGCGTGCGTGTACATGTGCGTGTGTGACCCTGAGCAAGTCACTTCACCTCCTTGTGCTCCGTCCTTCAGATGAGACGTAAAACAAACAAGCTCCTATTGGAAGTGACTCTGCAGCAGCCACTGACTCCCTGTGTGTGTGTGTGTGCGTGCGTGCGTGCGTGTACATGTGCGTGTGTGACCCTGAGCAAGTCACTTCACCTCCTTGTGCTCCGTCCTTCGGATGAGACGTAAAACAAACGAGCTCCTATTGGAAGTGACTCTGCAGCAGCAGCAGCAGCAGTTGTTGATGAAGCAGAGTTCACCCCCCTAGACTCTGTGAGCCACTTTGGATATAAGTGTCTGCTAAATGAGCAATTAATAATAATAATAATAATAATAATAATAATAATAATAATAACTCACAATCTGCGCTGCCCCGACCCCGGGGAGGAATCCTGCAAGGTGTCGTTCATGGAGACGTCTCCCCCCTCATCTTCATCAAACCGAGCTCTCGGGCCGGGCCCCCACCCAACCCCTCCACGGTGCCTCTGCCGGGGGGGCTGCTCGCTGTACATCCTGCCCCGGAACGGCCCCCGTCCCTTCTTACTGCGGAACGCGGACCCCCCCACCCGGTCATCGTGCTCTGCAGGGAAACGGGAAACAGCAGCGTCCGTGAGAGAGAGAGAGAGCAAGAGAGAGAGACAGATCGAGCGAGGCAAGCAGGGCAAAAACAAATCAATCCCAGAGCTCCTCAAGACAACCTCCCCCTGTTCAGACTGCGCTTGCAGCTCTCCTGATCCGCCCCTCCTGCTCTGCGCTGGACTCCCCTGACCTCAGCGCTGCGTCCCTGGATCCTCAGCTGATGCGCTATCCTTGCCCTGCTAATCTGTCCCTGCAGAGATAACTCACTGTAATCCTAACCTGTGGCAGCGCAGATCATTCTAGTAGCGTTATTATGACTTGCACTTGCTGTAAACTACACTGTATTTAAATAGGAAGCTCGCACTGTAACCCTGTGCTGCCCTGGAACACAACTGTAAGTCGCTTTGGATAAAGGTCTCTCAAATACAATAATAATAATAATAATAATAATAATAATAATAATAATAATAATAATAATAATAATAATAATATCTTGCTAGCTGGCAGTGCTGTGTTAAACTGGCCCCTGGTTTCTCCAACTCCTGGCTCTGTCCCTACAGCTAATCCAAACCTGTCTGAAGGTCTGTCTTCTAACATAGATAAATAAAAGTGCAGATTCACAGTATCTGGGGACCCCCGTCCTCCTTGATTCCTGTAAAACGCATCCTTTCCAAACCCTTTTTAAAAATCAATGCATTCAGTTTGACTTGATGCTCAACATATGGCTGGAAGCACAGAGCCAGTCTGTATATATACTTTGAACGAATCTGGCTGGCGGCTTTATCCAAGGCGACTCACACAGGTGTTACAGGGCAGCGATGCAAGCTTCGCATTTCAATACAGAGTCGTTCACAGTAAATGATGATGATAATACTGCTAAAAAGCAATACGAGCTAGGACGCAACCAGTTAAGATCTACAATTATTATTATTATTATTTATTTCTTAGCAGACGCCCTTATCCAGGGCGACTTACAATCGCAAGCAAATACAAATACATTCAAGTGTTACAATACAAGTCATACAATAAGAACAAGATTAGACAACGCGTGTCAGTCGTGCAAGGATCGTGCCTCGGGTGAAAAACAAAATAATCACGTTTGTTCAAAAGAAACAGAATGGGTTAAAAACTTCATACACGCGTTCTTGTCTAGGAGAAACACAAAGCGACCGATCCTCGATCAAATATATTATTTTGAAACAATACAAAAAAAAAATGATATTGTGGTTTACAGTTCGCTAACTGTTTAAAAAAAATAAAGTCAAGAGATCCACAGATATCTAATTAAGCGAACCTTTAGAGTAAACGCGCTATACGGTACGGCAGATCAAGAGATCTTTATAATCCTCGTCTAAAATGACCGGAAAGTGACACCAGTGAATGAAATATAACGCCACGATATTCTGCACAGCGTTTTGCGTGGACTGTGGGGTGCAATTTATAACTTTGCCGAACACGCACCGCGCTTCAGATGCGTTTGAGGTGGGGGGGGGGGTGCGGACCGTGGATCTCAGCAATAATTCATTAAAATCAATCGCCAATCCCACATTTCATTATATTTTTTCTCTCGTTCGTGTGATATACAGTGCATTACTCCCCAGAAGCTAACCTGTAAAGGCCATTAAATCTCTCCCCCTCACCCCCCCACTCGCCTGCCACAACAGCCACCATCTGCTGTGCGAAACAAACTCCATTTTAACAGAATAAAAACTAAACAAAAACCAAGCTTACCGTTATAATGCCGCCCCTCGTCCGCCATGGCCATACAACCGCCGATCGCTGTTTAAATGCCCGGGGCAACCCAGAAATTTAATTTATTTATTTATGTATCTATTTATTTATTTCAGTCCAGACGCCTGTCGTAAACAACCAGGTCGGCGGTTACGAGATCTTGACGGGACTGCCAAGGATTTACAGCTGAGCGCATGCGCAGTTCACTCGCCCACCACCTCACCATAGAGTTGCGAATCCAGCTCGACATGTCCAGCTGAGACACGCTCCCAAACACAGCGCCCCCGGCGGCTCACACCGGTACTGTGCTAGAGAGCCGCCAGCGAATTACTGTACAAAATTACCTCGAGAGTGTTCGACAGGTTTAGGAAAACGGTTGATTTATCGTAACACACACAATTATAACTTTAAATTGAAGGTATATTTTACACTTTTTTTTTTCTTTAGGTCCATATTAACGCGTCTCATTTAATTTATGACTTTTTTTTTGCTCTTGTAGGATGCTGACTGAGTTTGACGCACACGTTTATTTAATTGAGTTGTTTGTATTTTTAATTGTCGAACAGGAGCTCCTTGTAAACGAGGCATCGGTCTCAAAAGAAACCATCTGGAGAAATAAATACATTTAAAAAAAAAAAATGAGGCAAAAACAAAACAAAACACGCACAATATTATTCCACTACAGCGCGGAGCCCGCCAAAAACAAAACACTGAGGGGGGAATATATTATTAATAATTGGAATTTTTTTAAGTTTTAAAAATGTACCTTCTTCGTGCCACCTGCGCCTTCCGACTCCGCCGTTTTTTACTTCGAACAAATAGTTGTGAAAACGGTTTCTATTCGACGCCATTTCAGCGAAGATTAAAAAATTTAAAAAATCAAACCGACGAAAAAACCGTTAACTTGAGCACGAGGCGCGCAGCCCGCCCCGCGGCGAGTGCGTCATCACGCACAGGGCGTCGACTTGCAGGATTAAACAACTAGAGAGATAGATAGAGATATCTTTAAATATCCTTTATTTCAATCAAAACGATATTAAAATTACAAAACAAATAGCAGAAAAGTCCATGCAAAACCCTCCTTTACAACAATTACAAACACATTTTTTAAAATTATCATCTTCCACCAAACACACCACCTCCCCAATTGCCTGAAACTCTTCTAGCTGGTGCACCAATTTACAAAAAGTAAAAATCAACTTTAATTCTTGAGATTACCAACACTTTAAAAACAGGTATTACCGCCCACGCTACTCCACTACTCCGCTCGCTCCACTGGCTCCCGATCACCGCTCGCATCCAGCTCAAGACTCTTGTACTCGCCTACAGATGCCTTGATCAGTCTGCACCCAGCTACCTCCAGACCCTCATCTCTCCCTACACCCCCACTCGACCTCTCCGCTCCGCCTGCACTAGAAGACTGGCTCTACCTCCGCTACGCTCCCCTGCCTCCAGAGCCCGCTCCTTCTCCACCCTCGCCCCCGCAGTGGTGGAATGACCTTCCTACAGATGTCAGGACTGCCCAGTCCCTGACCACCTTCCGGCGCCTCCTTAAGACTCACCTCTTCAGACAGCACCTGTAGAACTCCTCTGTTTGTATCCTGGGACACTATCACCCTTCATTTAAATGTGCTTTATTTTGCTCTTATCTGCCCCCTATTTTACTGCATTTAATCCTGTACTTCAGAGTACTGTAATCTGCCAAGTGTTTAACCTGTAGTACTTTGTATTTAATCACATCCTGATGTAACTATCACTATTTAATCATATCCTGATGTAACTATCACTATTATCTGCTGTATTATTGAATTGTGGTTTGTCACACTTGAACAAAAGTTATTGTATTTCTTGCTCTCATTGTATTACTTGTATTGTAACACTTGAAATGTATTTGCTTACGATTGTAAGTCGCCCTGGATAAGGGCGTCTGCTAAGAAATAAGTTGAAATAAGTTGAACCTGCAGTAGGGCAGACCACTGATACCCCGGGGCTGATCCTAAAGTTTGGAGAAGGACATAAGGGTCTGTTCAGGGGGATACAAAAAAAAGAGATGTATCGGATGCGTGTGAAAGTGTTGCATTTTCAAAATTTTAAAAAACCTGCCCGATACACATTAGCGAGGGAGGCTACAGGTGGAGGACTCCACCACCCCTGCATGGAGGAATCTGTACAGATCAGCAGATCCTAAGAGAGCGGGGGGATCGAGTGTGGAGAATATCACATACCACTGTGGCCACCAACTCCTTTCTCTGCATCATTCAGCCGAGGGGAGGAGATGCATGTCAGTTTTTCTCGATAAGGGACACGGTTTTTCATTGTTGTTTAATCTGTGGTGGGTTTAAAGCCTTTGTTTGAGTTATTGAATGATTTGTTTAGTGAACTGGGTCTGAGTTTTACTCAAAACTACTTTTATTTTTGGGGTGAAGAATGCTAAAGGAAATAAAAAAAATCTTTGTCAATTGGAAAATTTTCTACTGGGCCAGGCAAAAACAGAGAGAGAGAGAGAGAAAAAGAGAGAGAGAGAGAGAGAGAGAGAGAGAGACAGAGAGAGAGAGAGAGAGAGACAGAGAGAGAGAGAGAGAGAGAGAGAGAGAGAGAGAGAGGAGAGAGAGACAGAGACAGAGACAGAGACAGAGAGAGAGAGATTTTTTTTAAAAAAAGAAACGGCTGTGCACCACCAATATTTTTGCCTCGAGGAGCTGATTTCAAAGCACAGAGTGATTTAAGCTTTTTTTAACTTGAGTTTAAGGTATTGGGGCTGTGAGGTTACATTTATACACGCGTGAATGTTAAATTATATATATATATATATATATAAATCAAGACTGATCCTCAGAGCCAGCATTGCATGATATAATAAAAATATAAGTTTATATAAAGTAGTGTTAATTAGAATTAATACAGATTCAAAGATAGAAGTAAAAATGACGTCACGATATATAGAACAGCATGACATCATGTTAGAATAAACCGTGGATTTGAATGTAAACATTAACAAGTCGTTGTCATGACGTCAAACACCTAGAAACGCCTCCAATGTTTTGATTCAAACACAGACTCCCTTGAGAAAGAGATACGGACAACATATCGAAACGCTGGGCAGCTGGCTCTCTGAGCTAATATATATATATATATATATATATATATATATATATAATGTGTCAGTGCACATTTGAAATAAAACGAATTATTTCACATTTCTACAATAATAATACTGTATTATTATTATTATTATTATTATTATTATTATTTTTATTACCACAATAGTGGCGATAACAGACACGACCGTAAAGTCACGACTATGCATCGATCCTTTAATTAACAAAATAAAGAATTCATGTTACAATTTTAGATCTCTCTCTCTCTCTCTCCCTCTCCCTCTCTCTCTCTCTCTCTCTCTCCCTCTCTCTCCCTCTCTCTCTCTCTCTCTCTCTCTCCCTCTAACAGACGAGCCGATAAACACCAGACCGAAGGATTAACGCGACAGCAATTAAACACGCCTTCTATACAGCAGGGCCAGGGACGCGGGGCGTGGGGATCTGGGGTGAAGTGTTCAGATTTTAAATACTAAAGGGATTTAAACCCTCCTACCAGTCTTAGTCTCCAGCCAGTCCTCCCCTGTCCCGTGCACAACACCGTCCCACACAGTATTGACTCTTCGTTTTGGCATATTGACCCCCGACTCCAGTCCGGGGCGCATGTAAATCTGTTTGCTGCTGTGTTTCCTCCCCCGAGTCGCAGACTCTGATCACTGCTGTGTAAGTTTAAACGGAAGCAGCTCTCGTTTTGGGGCTTTTTTTAAATTCTTGAGCCCGGATACCCACACGAGACACTCCCACTCCCACTCCCACGTTAACTGTATTGCGTGTCATTTCCTCGGCTTTTCAAAACGGCCGCTTGTGACAGAGATACGTCACAACGCCCTCCCATTGTGACGCAAGCGGCTCGTTTGCCAATCAGGTTGAGTTAGAAAATTAACCCCTTCACCCCCTTTTTATTTTCTTTTATACTGAAAAAAATATATTTTTTACAATAACATATTTATTATTATTATTATTATTATTATTATTATTATTATTATTAAATCGGTAGATCCCATTGAGATTTTTTTTACGACTTTTCTTTTTTTTTCAAAAATAAGATATTTTTTCACAGCTTACAAAGCCACACATATATATATATTTTTTTTAAAAAAAATGTGTTTTATTTCATGACACAAAACCAGCCGGTACAGCACAGTACAAGAAAGAGCAAAAATAACAACAAGATCATTCTGTAAAATAAATAATATATTGTATATTTAAAAAACTAAACACTGAAATGGCATCTAATAGAAAATACATGACAGATATTTACATAACTTGTAGATTTGCACAGAGAGAGCGCTTGTTTTTATAGTGTGCCTGTAAACTGCACTTGCTGGTCAAACTCTACTGCATATGAATTACATTGTGTTTGATTGGGGGGGTTTTGTATAGCAGACAGTGCCTCTGGTGGCTGGAAACAGACATTACAATATCTCTGAAAAATAATTTTCCATTGCATACAATACCATTGCAGAGCACGTCAGCAACGTAGCTTTTTTTTTTACCATAGGACACAGTGCGACCTAGTGGACATATATTATAACTGCAGTTTTTATTATTATTATTATTATTATTATTATTATTATTATTATTATTATTATTATTTTTAATATAAGTCTGAACCATTTAAAATGTCTTTCATTTTTAAAAAAAATATTATTATTTATTTCTTAGCAGACGCCCTTATCCAGGGCGACCTACAATTGTTACAAGATATCACATTATTTTTACATACAATTCCCCATTTATACAGTTGGGTTTTTACTGGAGCAATCTAGGTAAAGTACCTTGCTCAAGGGTACAACAGCAGCGTCCCCCCACCTGGGATTGAACCCACGACCCTCCGGTCAAGAGTCCAGAGCCCTGACCGCTACTCCACACTGCTTCCCACTTGATAAAGTAAGTCAGTCTGAACGTTTCAATTTATTGTCCACCAGGTGGCAGCACAAACAGCAAAATGTCTGCATTGATTTCTATGCATCTCAACGGCGAGCCCCATTCAGCTGGACAGCATGTCCACGCTCCCGCGACTGTAGCTCGGGTTGGCCAATCCCATCGCGTCTCTGCCGGTTCGCCTGTTGGCACGGCAACGCCGGAACGCCAGGACGCTGAGAGCTGCTGCCAACAGCACCACAGCGCCCCCTGCCAGCCCGGCGTACAAATACAAGCGGTTCGGGGGCCGCAGCTCGTAGTCTGAGCAAGCCGAAGAGGCGCCGGAATCAGCCGAACCGGAGTTCACCTTGTTAACGGCCCGAACGCAGATGTGGTACGTCAACCCGGGCTCCAGACCGTCCAGAACCGCGGCCCTGACCCGGTTTCCAAACTCAGCAGTCCGCCGCGGGTTGTCTGACCCGTCTCCCTTCCCTCCTCCTCCTGCGGTTTTGCTCCCGTAGTAAGAGATCTGGTAGCGGTCCACCTCGGACGCCGGGGCGCACCAGTGTACCAGAATCGCCGCCGGGTCTTGCTGGCTAACCTCCCGAAAACTGGGCGGCTCCGGGGCCACGCTGGCCGAAGTGACGCCGGGACACAAACACGGACTGTCCCGCCTCAGCTCGTCGCACGGGACCTGACCGTCTCTGCAAGGGTCGTAGTCGCATGGCGATGGGGGCGGGGCGGGGGGCGGGGTTTGGAGAGAGACCCCGCCCCCGGGGGAGGAGTCACCCTCCCCTTCGTCTTCGTAGTCTCCTCCGAACTCGACCAGGATGCGGCGCAGGAGGGTGGTGGGCCGGGCCGTGCTGTTGGTCGCGGGTTCGGTTGCGATGCTCTCCGTCCGCAGAGAAAGGAGGGCGAGGGTCAGAAACAGCGGGCAAGCTCTGAGGAAGTCCCGGATCGGCATTGTAATATCTGAAAACAAAGGAAAATAAATAAATACCAATTATTATTATTATTATTTTGTGCACCTAAATTTGAAATAAAATCTAGCTCAGTTTTCATTTAGTATTATTTATTTCTTAGCAGACGCCCTTATCCAGGGCGACTTACAATTCTTACAAGATATTACATTATTTTTACATACAATTCCCCATTTATACAGTTGGGTTTTTACTGGAGCAATCTAGGTAAAGTACTTTGCTCAAGGGTACAGCAGCAGTGCCCCCCCCACCTGGGATTGAACCCACGACCCACCGGTCAAGAGTCCAGAGCCCTAACCACTACTCCACAACTAGCCCTGCCCTAACTAGGATCAAGCAATACTGTCAGACGCGTTTCAAACCTCACCTCGCTGGCTTGAGCTCCTGGAGGCTGGCAGAGACCAGCAGCTCTTCATATAGTTTGAAATCAAAGAGGCACACAGCCAGCAATTCAAACCTGCTTCGACATGCACAGCGAAAAAACAAACACGCTGTCCTCGGGCTGAGTGAAGTCTTTATAACACTGATGAAGGCACTGGAGCCCAAACGCTGGTCTGCTTGACTCGGTCTCTTCTAGTTTCAGTAATAACACTGATGAAGGCACTGGAGCCCAAACGCTGGTCTGCTTGACTCGGTCTCTTCTAGTTTCAGTAATAACACTGATGAAGGCACTGGAGCCCAAACGCTGGTCTGCTTGACTCGGTCTCTTCTAGTTTCAATAATAACACTGATGAAGGCACTGGAGCCCAAACGCTGGTCTGCTTGACTCGGTCTCTTCTAGTTTCAATAATCACACTGATGAAGCACTGGAGTCCAAACGCTGGTCTGCTTGACTCGGTCTCTTCTAGTTTCAATAATCACACTGATGAAGGCACTGGAGCCCAAACGCTGGTCTGCTTGACTCGGTCTCTTCTAGTTTCAATAATAACACTGATGAAGGCACTGGAGCCCAAACGCTGGTCTGCTTGACTCGGTCTCTTCTAGTTTCAATAATCACACTGATGAAGGCACTGGAGCCCAAACGCTGGTCTGCTTGACTCGGTCTCTTCTAGTTTCAATAATAACACTGATGAAGGCACTGGAGCCCAAACGCTGGTCTGCTTGACTCGGTCTCTTCTAGTTTCAATCACACTGATGAAGGCACTGGAGCCCAAACGCTGGTCTGCTTGACTCGGTCTCTTCTAGTTTCAATAATCACACTGATGAAGGCACTGGAGTCCAAACGCTGGTCTGCTTGACTCGGTCTCTTCTAGTTTCAATAATCACACTGATGAAGGCACTGGAGCCCAAACGCTGGTCTGCTTGACTCGGTCTCTTCTAGTTTCAATAATCACACTGATGAAGGCACTGGAGCCCAAACGCTGGTCTGCTTGACTCGGTCTCTTCTAGTTTCAATAATCACACTGATGAAGGCACTGGAGCCCAAACGCTGGTCTGCTTGACTCGGTCTCTTCTAGTTTCAATAATCACACTGATGAAGGCACTGGAGCCCAGACGCTGGTCTGCTTGACTCATGAACCCTATCAGATGTATACAAGCATTTTTACAGTTACAATAATATTTGAATTATTTAAAACATCCTCACTCACCTTACGGGGAATATCGCTGCAATTCAGATGAGCTTCACTTTAATATATATTCTCTCTTTCCTTCTGTCTTTCTTTCTTTCTCTCTCTCTCCCCTCTCTCTCTCCCCTCTCTTTTAAAGCTTGCTAACCCCGCCTCCCCTCCCTAGCCCCTCCCCCTCACAGCCAGCCCGCCCTCACTCTCTCACACTCATGCATTCCCCAGCTCTCAGTAATGCAGCATGGCCCTGCTGTTCCTTATAAGGCTCTCTCATTGTGAGGCTGTGTGAGCCGCGCCCCGTTACTCAGAGCAGCGCCTCTCTGTGTTTCTGCCTCTCTTCATTTCCACTGTGATTAATGGACAAGGGGGGGATCGGAATTTCCGGGGATTACTTCCAAACCACCAAATTCTGAATGGATGATTGAGCAGAGACACTCACACACACACACAGACAGACAGACACACAGACACATATACAGACACACAGACACACACACACAGAATCATATACAGACAGACAGACAAAGAGACAGACACACACACACACACACACACACACACACACACACACACAGACATACACAGACACACACACAGACACTCGCTAGGTATGTTACCTGCTGAAACCTGTCATGGCCCCCCTCCTTGGTAAGCTGGGTTCACAGAGAGTCCTGCAGCTGCTAATCCACAGAGCCAGGAGTCCACCCTCAGATCTGTGTGAGAGGTGAGCCGCTGTGTGAGTGAGCGCCTGAGCCCCTGAACCCCTGAACCCCAAACCCTGCACTGGAATCAGAGCCACGCACTTCACACAGAGAGGGGTCCTCTGAGTGTGTGTCTTGTCAGTGTGTGTGTGTGTGTGTGTGTGTGTGTGTGTCTGTGTGTGTGTCTGTGTGGGTGAGTGTGTGTGTGTGCGTGCGTGTGTGTCTGTGTGTGTGTGTGTGTGTGTGTCTGTGTGTCTGTGTGGGTGAGTGTGTGTGTGTGTGTGTGTGTGTCTGTGTGGGTGTGTGTGTGTGAGTGTGTGTGTGTGTGTGTCTGTGTGGGTGTGTGTGTGTGAGTGTGTGTGTGTGTGTGTGTGTGTGGGTGAGTGTGTGTGGACTGCGCTGTCATATGATTTGTTTTTTCCATAATGAGCTCGTCCTAAATAATCAGACCCCCCCCCCCAGCGTTCATGCTGCTCCCGGGCCTGTAGAAACAACTACAGTGTGGAGGCGTGGAGCCGGGCTGTCAGGACACAACGAGGCCGATCCCATGTGGGAGTAACGTCACCAGCGTTCCCAGGAATGAGCCTCTATGGAAAGAAAATGAACAAGACGTTGCCTGGATACCCCGACAGCAATTCAAAGAGACGTGTTTAAAAAAACACACAGGGTTACAAACTCACACTCACCCTACTGCTGCTGCACCCAGTCCTGGGGTTCAGAGCTCCCCTCAATGAAGTCTAGTATTATTATTATTAATATTGAAATGATCAGGAGCCAGGAGTTTGAGCAGGGTTAGAAACTCACACTAGCCCTGCTGCTGCTGCTGCTGCTGCTGCTGCACCCAGTCCTGGGGTTCAGAGCTCCCCTCAATGAAGTCTAGTATTATTATTATTAATATTGAAATGATCAGGAGCCAGGTGTTTGAGCAGGGTTACAAACTCACACTAGCCCTGCTGCTGCTGCTGCTGCACCCAGTCCTGGGGTTCAGAGCTCCCCTCAATGAAGTCTAGTATTATTATTATTAATATTGAAATGATCAGGAGCCAGGAGTTTGAGCAGGGTTACAAACTCACACTAGCCCTGCTGCTGCTGCTGCTGCTGCACCCAGTCCTGGGGTTCAGAGCTCCCCTCAATGAAGTCTAGTATTATTATTATTAATATTGAAATGATCAGGAGCCAGGAGTTTGAGCAGGGTTACAAACTCACACTAGCCCTGCTGCTGCTGCTGCTGCTGCACCCAGTCCTGGGGTTCAGAGCTCCCCTCAATGAAGTCTAGTATTATTATTATTATTATTATTAATATTGAATGATCAGGAGCCAGGAGTTTGAGCAGGGTTAGAAACTCACACTAGCCCTGCTGCTGCTGCTGCTGCTGCACCCAGTCCTGGGGTTCAGAGCTCCCCTCAATGAAGTCTAGTATTATTATTATTAATATTGAAATAATCAGGAGCCAGGAGTTTGAGCAGGGTTACAAACTCACACTAGCCCTGCTGCTGCTGCTGCTGCTGCACCCAGTCCTGGGGTTCAGAGCTCCCCTCAATGAAGTCTAGTATTATTATTATTAATATTGAAATGATCAGGAGCCAGGAGTTTGAGCAGGGTTACAAACTCACACTAGCCCTGCTGCTGCTGCTGCTGCACCCAGTCCTGGGGTTCAGAGCTCCCCTCAGACAGGACCGGGCGGTGTGTGGGTGTGGGTGGGACGGTTTGAGTCATTCCTTATAGGAACATGTCAGAGCTATGGGATGCCAGCAGCGCATGCTGGAGCAGGTGAGAGTCACTGTAATGGTTTTACTGGCTCTGTGTGTCTGAGCTGGCTGATAACGAGGTCAGATAGACCGGGGGGAGGGAGAGGCTTGCTGTCTAGCTGTCTAGCCCTGCTGCTGTAGACAAAACTATCATGAATAAAATAATTTCATAAAAAAAAGAAAATCAGACACCCAGACAGACATGTGGGTGGCACAAAGGCACAGAACTGAAAATGATTGTTTTTCGTGACTCGCTCAGGGTCACACGCGCACGCATGCACGCACACACACACGCACGCACACACACACACACACACACGCACACACACAGAGTGAGTCAGTGGCTCAGCCGGGATTTGAACCTCCTGATATCGAGACCCCTTTTCAATAAGCGCTGGAGCTCCAACATGCGATCAGCATAGAATTAAACACGAGCAACTGAGTGTGTGAGAGAGAGAGAGAGAGAGAGAGAGAGAGAGAGAGAGAGAGAGAGAGAGACGGAGAGAGAGAGAGAGAGGGAGAGAGAGAGAGAGAGAGAGAGAGAGAGAGAGAGAGAGAGAGAGAGAGACAGAGAGAGAGAGAGAGAGAGAGGGAGAGAGAGACAGAGACAGAGACAGAGAGAGAGAGAGAGACAGAGAGAGAGAGAGACAGAGAGAGAGAGAGAGAGAGAGAGAGAGAGAGAGAGAGAGACAGAGAGAGAGGAGAGAGACAGAGAGAGAGAGAGAGAGAGAGAGAGAGAGAGAGACAGAGAGAGAGAGAGAGAGAGAGACAGAGACAGAGACAGAGAGAGAGAGAGACAGAGAGAGAGAGAGAGAGAGAGGGAGACAGAGAGAGAGAGAGCGAGAGAGAGAGAGAGAGAGACAGAGACAGAGACCGGAGAGAGAGAGAGAGACAGAGAGAGAGAGAGACAGAGAGAGAGAGAGAGAGAGAGAGAGAGAGAGAGCAGCAGCAGCAAGATGAGCTCTTAATTTAAACTAAAAAAATGTTAATCTAGAGTAAATTTAAATTGTGAGAATTAAGAATATAAATCAGTAAGAACAAATAAAAAACAAATGGAAAACTTTTACTACAGAAATAAGACATCCAGGAAAAAATTAAACAATTAAACAAGAAAGAAAGAAAGAAAGAAAAGAAAGAAAGAAAGAGAAAGAAAGAAATAGAAAGAAAGCAAAAGAAAAGAACTGACCTGAAGAGGAAAAAGAAAAGAAATAAGACCTCCAGGAAAATTAAACAAGAAAGAAAGAGAAAGAAAGAAACAGAAAGAAACAGAAAGAAACAGAAAGAAAGAGAAAGAAACAGAAAGAAATAGAAAGAAACAGACAAATTGAAATAAACAGAAAGAAAGAAAAAGAAAAGAACTGAAGAGGAAAATAAAAGGTAAGCCTTTTTAATATAACAAATAACTAAAACCTAATAGCTAAAAACTCTCAGTCACTGAAAGCAGCTGAAACCGGTTGGTTTTTGGCAGTTGGTCGGAATGGATAAATGTATCAATTTAGCCCTGCAGAGTGGGAGGGGCCAGACTAGCAGTGTAATCCGATACCCTGATGAGGTCACCAGTGCAAAGGCAAAGAAGCTGTATAAGAACAAGCTAATGAAGGAGTCCCCAGAGACACTGATAACAGACTGCAGCCTGGCTGGGGGCAAGAGGACCAAAACCAACCTGCTGTTCTATACACAGCACCCCACTGCCTGGCACACAGCCCTCTGCACAGCACATAGTAATATCAAGCTGGGAGGGATTTGCAAAGGAAGGCAACTGCGTATAGGAGATGAAACTGACCTTGACAGCACAAGGCTCAGCATCAATGTGTTTTATAATGGCACTATTATGATTCAGGGAACTGAGGCCAGCCTAGAACTATTCGAGAAAGATTTCCAGGCTCTAAAAGAACTGGCTGAGAAGGAGAAAAAAAATCCAGAGGTACTAGACCCAGAACAGCAGCCAGCTCCCCACACCGCAGACACAGCCCCCTGCAGCCCCCACACTGCAGACACAGCCCCCTGCAGCTCCCCCACTGCAGCCCCCCCGCACCCCCCCGCTCACCCCCAGACTGCCCAGCACAGTGCAGCACTTGAAGGAATGCCTCTCACTGCTGGAGGTGGAGTTTGCAGAATTCAAGGAGCTCACCCTGACCACGCTGACAGAGAACGACCTCGTGCAGCAGATAAGAGACGAGGTGAGGCAGGTGAGGAACGAGGCCAGGGCTTCCATCAGGGAGCTGGGAGCTGAGATGGGAGAGCTGCGGCAGGACAACGAGGCCCTGAGAAACGAGCTGGCCAAGCTGAGAGAGGAGCTGCAGCGCAAAGAGAGGAGCATACAGAGCCTGAGAGAGCAGCTACTCAGAGTCACACCTCCTCCCCCCCACCCAGAACAGCAACACCACAGCCAGCCCAAGAACACAGGAGCTACAGCAAGCAGGGCCTGTGTGACTGACACCGACACCGATACACACACCACATCATCCCACACACACACTGATCCAAACACATACCCCACTCCCCCAGCACACCCCGACAGTGAGACACTCCCCCCCCACCACACACACTACCCCCCACTCCCCCACCACACACACTGATCCAAACACACACCCCACTCCCCCAGCACACCCCGACAGTGAGACACTCCCCCCCACCACACACACTACCCCCCACTCCCCCCACCACACACACTGCCCCTCCCTCCCACATCACACACACTGCCCCAGAGACACAGACTCCCTCGAGTAGACAGGCTAATAAAATATACAGCTCCAAGGTAGCCATTCTTATCGACTCCAACGGGAAGTACTTGAACCAGCGAAGACTCTTCCCCAGCAGCCGGGTAGCAAAATTCTGGTGCCCAACTACAGAAAGGGCGCTCCAGCTGCTGTGCCAGTCGACCCTGAGAGACCCCGAGCACATTATCATCCACACTGGCACCAACGACCTGGGCTCTCAGGGGGAAGATGTGGCCGAGTCGGTAAGGAGAGTAGCGGAGAAGGCCACAAAGGAGTTCCCTGGTGCGAAGATAGTGATCTCCACCCTGCTGCCCAGAGAGGACGTCCCCCAGCACACTATTCAGAGGATCAACAGTGACATCTCCAGAGGCTGTGCCCTTCTGCCTAATGTCCACTTGGCACACCACCCCACCCTGAGCACGCTGCACCTGTACGACCATGTACACCTCGACCAGGAAGGCGTTAGGATCTTCGCCAAAAACCTAAAGGACACTGCCATGGGCCGAGACCCCCGCCAGCCACCCCCGAAACAGGAGCACACCGGACCACCACCAAGGACAGCGCAGCCCTGTGCTTACGAGGAGACCCCCCCAAGAACACCAGCCTCTGCAGCCTGGACACTGGCAGCACACACTACAACAGACCAGAAGAGCCCAGCCAAGCAGAGCCCAGCACCGAGGGACCCAGCCCAGCAGAGCCCAGCCCAGAGGGACCCAGCCCAACAGAGCCCAGCCCAGAGGGATCCAGGAACAGCAGCAGCTCCAGCACAGCAGTCAGACAGAGCAGCAGCAACACAGCTATGCAGCAGCTGCTTCCAAACCAAGGACCCTAGTCAGCTCTGAGATGGGGGGAGATACGGCAGCTCCTGAACTTAATTTTCAAAATCATGAGCTAAGTACACCCCACTCTAAATGTATTAGAAAAGAAATGTACAACTAATAATAATTAGAATAAGAAAATAATACAAATAATAAGAAAATACTTAATAGTGTAAAACATGTTACTGATTTATGTTCAATGTTTCTGACATTATATTTTATTCTAGATAATAATTATAAATAGCTTAAATTATAAATATGAGATCGCTTACAATTAGCTCCTGGAATATTCAGGGTTTGTGTTCGTCAGTGTTTGGGCTGAAGAGCACAGACCCTGAATTCATCAGAAATATAAATAACATAGATATAATTATTCTCCACGAGACGTGGTGCCGTGCTGATGTGTCCACTCACTGTCCCTCAGGCTACAGGGAGATTATAGTGCCCTCCCTGAAACACTCACACGTAAAACGTGGCAGAGACTCAGGGGGGATCATTGTGTGGTACAGAGAGGAGCTCACCGACTCTATTAGACCAATAAGAACAGGAGAGACCCACCTGTGGCTAAAAATGAGTAATAGCATTGTCACCCTGCCAAACAGATATCTACCTGTGTGCAGCCTACATCCCCCCATCGGACTCCCCTTATTACAAGGAAGACACCTTCCATGATCTCCAGACAGAGATCTGCCACTTCCAGGCCCAGGGAAGTGTGCTGCTCTGCGGTGACTTTAATGCCAGAACAGGCACTCTGCCTGACTTCATGAACTCACAGGGCAACAGCCACATATTCGGACAATCCCCTCTGTACCACACGCACATGACTACAAACAGGAATAGCCATGACAGTGTGGTAAAATAAAAATGGGAGACAATTATTGAATCTCTGTCAAGGCCTAGGCCTCTATATCATGAATGGCAGGATCAGAGGGGACTCTTTAGGTAGGTTTACATACAGCTCAGCTCTTGGTAACAGTGTGGTGGACTATGCCATCACTGACCTGGACCCCTCCTCTATTAATGCATTCACTGTCAGACCACAAACCCCCCTGTCAGATCACAGCCAAATCACTGTGTTCATAAAAAGAACAGAGCAGATCAACAACACACAGACACAGCCCTGTAAGCTGTACAATCTAAACCATTCCTACAGATGGGCTCCAAACAGCACAGAAATATACAAAGAAGCAATTGGCACCAATGAAATAGAAACCCTAATACACACATTTCAAAACACACAGTATCAACACACAAAAACAGGAGTAACTCTGGCTGTAAAAGATTTGAATAACATATTTAGAAAAGCAGCAGAAAAATCTAAATTAAAAATAGTAAATCGGAAAAACAACCAAAAGAATAAATTCAAAGAAAAGTGGTTTGATGAAGAATGTAAAACTAGAAGGGAAAAACTAAGACAGCTATCCAATCAAAAACATAAAGATCCAGACAGCCCAGATTTACGCCTCAGATACTGTGAGGCACTGAATCAATACAAACACACTCTAAGAAATAAAAAACAAGACCATATTAATAAACAACTCAGCGAAATTGAGGAGTCAATAAACCAAAATCATTTTTGGGAAACCTGGAACAACCTAAATTCAACAAAAAAAGAAGAATTGGCCATCCAAAATGGAAACATTTGGAAAAAACATTTTGAAAACCTTTACAAAGAAATACAAAACAAAGAACAAAAAACTCAAAATGCCATTTGTGAAAAACTAAAAAATTTAGAATCCTGTATTAAGGACAATCAGAACCCCCTCGACACCCCAATCACGGTGGAGGAGCTGAGTGATAAACTCAAGGCCCTCAAATCAAAAAAAGCAAGTGGACCTGACAGCATCAACGCTGAGATGCTCAAACACAGCAGCCCCAAGCTGCAGGAGGCCCTGCTCAAACTCCTCAATCTTGTACTGAGAGCTGGGTATTTCCCTGAGACCTGGAACCAAGGGCTTATAACACCCATATATAAAAGTGGAGACAAATTCGACCCCAATAACTACCGGGGCATCTGTGTGAGCAGTAATCTGGGGAAGGTGTTCTGCAGTATCATTAACGCCCGGATACTGGCCTTCCTTACCGAACACAGTGTCCTGAGTAAGAGTCAGATTGGATTTCTACCAAAACACCGCACTTCTGATCATGTTTACACCCTACACACCCTAATCAATAAACACGTCCATCAAACTAATAAAGGAAAAATATTCGCTTGCTTTATAGACTTTAAAAAGGCATTTGATTCAATTTGGCATAAAGGACTATTTCTTAAACTTCTTCAAAGTGGTGTAGGGGGTAAAGTCTATGACATCATAAAATCGATGTACTCAGAAAATAAGTGTGGTGTGAAAATTGGCAACAAAAGAACAGAATTCTTCACACAAGGGCGTGGGGTGAGACAGGGCTGCAGTCTGAGCCCAACACTGTTCAACATATATATCAATGAGCTGGCCACAGTGTTGGAACGGTCTGCAGCCCCTGGCCTCACTCTACATGACACTGAAGTCAAGTTTCTGCTCTATGCAGATGACCTGGTCCTGCTGTCACCCACAGAGCAGGGGCTGCAGCAGAGCCTGGCACTGCTAGAGCAGTACTGTCAGACCTGGGCCCTGACAGTAAACATGAACAAGACCAGAGTCATGATATTCCAGAAGAAAGCCAGATCTCAGGGAAATAAGTACCACTTCACTCTAGGTAACACCACCCTAGAGCACACCAGCAGCTACACATACCTGGGTCTGACCATCAGTGCATCAGGGAGCTTTAACCTGGCAGTGAATGCACTAAAGGAGAAAGCACGCAGGGCTTTTTATGCCATAAAGAGGAGGCTCTACAATATAAATCCCCCCGTCAAAATTTGGCTCAAAATTTTTGAAAGTGTAATTCAGCCAATTGCTCTCTATGGCAGTGAAGTGTGGGGTCCAATCACCAACCAGGACTACACAAAATGGGACAAACACCCCACAGAAACCCTGCATGCAGAGTTCTGTAAAAACATCATGAGATTACAAAGAAAAACACCAAACAATGCATGCAGGGCTGAATTAGGCCTTTATCCATTGATTATTAACATCCAAAAAAGAGCATTAAAATACTGGATTCATCTAAAAACTAGTGATCCAAACTCACTCCATCATAAAGCCCTGCAATACCAAGAGCTCAGCCCAGAAAAGAGTCCCCTCAGCCAGCTGGTCCTGAAGCTCACTGAGCTGAGCAACACTGACATCAGTCAGCTTCAGGACAGCACTGCAAAAACAATTCCAATTAGTGTAAACCAAATTATAAAACACCTGAAACACTCCTATCTGGACCATTGGGATACAAATACTAAAACACAAAACAAACTAGAGTGCTATCGGACCCTAAATAGAAATTACACCCTGGCAGAATACCTGGTAACTGTCAGAAACACAAAGCAGAGGCAGATCCTGACCAAATACCGGCTCAGTGACCACAACCTGGCCATTGAAAAAGGCCGACAGAGGCAAACCTGGCTGGCCAGGGAGAACAGGCACTGTGGTCACTGTGAGACAGGAGAGGTCGAGACAGAGATTCACTTCCTGACACACTGTGAAAAATATAAAAACATAAGGGACATTTTCTTCCCCAAATTCTGTGATTTAGTCCCAGAATTCCCAAAAATGTGTGATACCCAGAAGCTGTCAATCCTGCTGGGGGAAGACAAACACACAGCCAGACTGGCTGGTCAATACGTGGAGACCTGTCATAGCCTGAAGGACAGACCGTGAACACGTCACACTAGAGAGAGAAAAGAGAGAGGGAGGGAGGGAGGGATTCTGTTTAATATAGAAAGAGGGAGGGAGGGAGGGAGGGGGTATTGTATAATTGAGGGAGGGGGGATTCTGTTTAATATAGAGGGGGGAAGGGGGTACTGTTTGATATAGAGGGGAAGGGAGGGATTCTGTTTACTGTATTAATATAGAGGGAGGAGGGATACTGTTAGTATTAAGAAAAATTCTTTGTCTGTATATTTGAGTTGGTTATGCCATGTATGTGCTTTGGCAACACAATTATTTTTATTGTCATGCCAATAAAGCCAATTTGAATTGAATTGAATTGAATTGAATTGAATTGAATTGAATTGAATTGAATTGAGAGAGAGACAGAGAGAGAGAGAGAGACAGAGAGAGAGAGAGAGAGAGAGAGACAGAGAGAGAGAGAGAGAGAGAGAGAGAGAGACAGAGAGAGAGAGAGAGAGAGAGACAGAGAGGGAGAGAGAGAGAGAGAGAGAGACAGAGACACAGAACGAGAGACAGAGAGAGACAGAGAGACTCAGAGAGCGAGACACAGACAGAGCGAGAGACACGACCAGCGTATAGAAGAGTTTCCCTAAAAAATAAATCAAATAAAACGACAATGTATTTTTTCGCATTGAATTCCGTGTTTATTACAGAAAGTAACATTACTAACAAAACCCACGAGAGAGATGAAAAGGCAGAGCCGTGAAACACGAGGGGCAAAGAAAGCGTCTGTGAAAGACAAAGAGGGTTAAGAGAGGGGATAGCAGGCAACCACAGCACTAACAATAATAATAATAATAATAATAATAATAATAACAATAATAATAATAATAATAATAATAATAATAATAATGATGGTTTGGCCTCACCTAGCATTCAGCAGTAAGCTGTGCTGTTAGTGCAACGCAGGGTTAATAAGTTAGAAAAATAAAAAATACAAAAATATTAATAAATGATTCCATTCTGCCCCCCCCCCCCCCCCTCCCCCCCAGAAATACCATCCGAGGCGAGGGGGCGAGCTGCGGGTTAAAAGAATTAAGACACTCAAAAGAAAACGAAAAAAAAAACACAGCTTGGTCCCAAATTTTGGGAATGTAAGGAACCCCCCCCGAAAAAACAAACCAACCCTTTTTATAACTGTGGCTGGCCTCTCAGTTTAGTGAGGGCGTGTTCAGTCTAGCAGACTGCAAGCCAGGGTGATTGCTGGGCAATGCGTGGGGGGGGGGGGGGGGGAGGGTGCTGCATTGCCCCCTGGTGGCGACAGATAGGTAAGGCAGCAAGGTGCTCCACAAAGCATTGTTAACTACCAGAGGCGAGAGAATGGATTTTAAAGATGGTCAGCGCTCCTTTAAAGGGAGGGACCAGCGATCCTGTTAATAAAGCTAATAAGAGGTGAGAGAATGGATTTTAAAGATGGTCAGCGCTCCTTTAAAGGGAGGGACCAGCGATCCTGTTAATAAAGCTCATAAGAGGTGAGAGAATGGATTTTAAAGATGGTCAGCGCTCCTTTAAAGGGAGGGGCCAGTGATCCTGTTTATAAAGCTAATAAGAGGTGAGAGAATGGATTTTAAAGATGGTCAGCGCTCCTTTAAAGGGAGGGACCAGCAATCCTGTTAATAAAGCTAATAAGAGGTGAGAGAATGGATTTTAAAGATGGTCAGCGCTCCTTTAAAGGGAGGGGCCAGTGATCCTGTTTATAAAGCTAATAAGAGGTGAGAGAATGGATTTTAAAGATGGTCAGCGCTCCTTTAAAGGGAGGGGCCAGTGATCCTGTTAATAAAGCTAATAAGAGGTGAGAGAATGGATTTTAAAGACTTGTTTTAAAGGGGTCTCAGTGCTATTCTGCTAGTGCTTATAAGAGGCAAGGAA
>NW_026708567.1:0-7500 GCF_902713425.1 Acipenser ruthenus | reverse complement strand
CCTAGAGACGCAGAAAGTCAAACCTAGAGACGCAGAGTCAAACCTAGAGACGCAGAGTCAAACTACAGAGACGCAGAGAGTCAAACCTACAGAGACGCAGAGAGTCAAACCTAGAGACGCAGAGAGTCAAAACTAGAGACGCAGAGAGTCAAACCTACAGAGACGCAGAGTCAAACCTACAGAGACACAGAGTCAAACCTACAGAGACGCAGAGAGTCAAACCTAGAGACGCAGAGAGTCAAAACTAGAGACGCAGAGAGTCAAACCTACAGAGACGCAGAGTCAAACTACAGAGACGCAGTCAAACTACAGACTCAGAGAGTCAAAATTACCGAGACGCAGAGAGTCAAACTACAGAGATGCAGAGAGTCAAACTACAGAGATGCAGAGAGTCAAACCTACAGAGACGCAGAGTGTAAAAATACTGAGGTTCCCAGGACCCCCTGCACTGTGATTGGTTCTCTGGGACACTCACCTGCACTCTGATTGGATCCTGAGGCCAGACCCCGCCCCAGATGAACTGCAGGTAGCTGAACAGCACGATGACGCTCAGGAAGGCAAAGTTACTGGCAACTCCGATCACTGCCGAGGTCATGGGGAAGTTATAGAGGAGATACCTGCAGAATTAAACAGAGAGAGCACAGAGAGGTCTGGTGAAGCATAGGGAAGCATTGTAAAGCACAGAGAGGTGTGGTAAAGCATAGAGAAGCATTGTAAAGCACAGAGAGGTCTGGTAAAGCATAGGGAAGCATTGTAAAGCACAGAGAGGTGTGGTAAAGCATAGGGAAGCATTGTAAAGCACAGAGAGGTCTGGTAAAGCATAGGGAAGCATTGTAAAGCACAGAGAGGTCTGGTAAAGCATAGGGAAGCATTGTAAAGCACAGAGAGGTGTGGTAAAGCATAGGGAAGCATTGTAAAGCACAGAGAGGTCTGGTAAAGCACAGGGAAGCATTGTAAAGCACAGAGAGGTCTGGTAAAGCATAGGGAAGCATTGTAAAGCACAGAGAGGTCTGGTAAAGCATAGGGAAGCATTGTAAAGCACAGAGAGGTCTGGTAAAGCATAGGGAAGCATTGTAAAGCACAGAGAGGTCTGGTAAAGCATAGGGAAGCATTGTAAAGCATAGGGAAGCATTGTAAAGCACAGAGAGGTCTGGTAAAGCATAGGGAAGCATTGTAAAGCACAGAGAGGTCTGGTAAAGCACAGAGGGATGGGAAAGCCTCACCTGATCCCAGTGAAGTGCGCGTGAATCCGGAGCCGAGCAGCGTAGAGCTGAGCCCGACGAGACTGAATCTCAATCAAAGCTCCGACGGTGGGAACATACTGGAGAGGAGAGGAGAGGAGAGGAGAGGAGGAGGGGAGGAGAGAGGAGGAGGGGAGGAGAGGAGGGGAGGGGAGGAGAGAGGAGGGTCAAACACAGGAGGAAATAAAACAAAGGAAGACAACTCATTAGAAATCAGATCGAAGAATCACTGGAAGTTAGATCACTCTCACTAACACACACCCCCTAACACACACACACACACACACACACACACCCCAACACACACACAGACACACAGACACACACAGACACACACAGACTCCCCCTCCCCCTCACCGAGTTCTCCCGGTAGTCTTCGTACAGCTCCACCTCAACCAGCTGCTTCTGCTCCGAGACCCCGGAGAGGAGGAGAGGAGAGAACACAAGAGTGTCGAGAGACTGCAGCAACGAGGACTTGTAGTGAAGCATAGCCTGGAGAGACAGAGGAGAGATTCAGAGAGAGAGAGGGAGAGAGAGAGAGAGAGAGAGAGAGAGAGAGGAGAGATTCAGAGAGAGAGAGAGGAGAGATTCAGAGAGAGGAGAGATTCAGAGAGAGGAGAGATTCAGAGAGAGAGAGAGAGAGAGAGAGAGAAAGAGGAGAGAGGAGAGATTCAAAGAGAGAGAGAGAGAGAGAGAGAGAGAGAGAGAGAGTGAAGCCGATGGAAATGGGCAATTGTATTGTATGCATTAATCCCCTCATATTCAGGGATGGGAATAAGACTCCTATTGCACAGCAGTGTGATCCAGTCCAGGTTTCACTGCTACCAGCTTGATCAGCCCCCAGTGTGTCTAGCTAACTAGCTCAGGTGTGTCTGATTATTAAACTCCCAGTGAAACCAGGACTGGATCACACTGCTGTGCAGCGGGAGTCTCGCTCCCAGCCCTGATCATGTTTGATGCTGCAGGAGACCCAGGCGCTGGTTCCGAGGGGCTGGACTCACGGAGCGGGCCGTGGTGGAGATGGTCCGGCCCCCGTGGGTGTAGCAGGACATTCGGATCAGGAACATTCCCAGCTCCTGATTCACCGGAGACTCCGGCATTTCCATCTCCAGGGAGATCCGATAGGGCTGGCCATAGATCATCACCTGCAGAACCAGAACCAGAGAGAGAGGGAGCGGGTCAGAAACGACACAGCACAAACCGGGTTAGAACCGAGCCAGAAACACACAGAACAAGGTTAGTGAGATTCATGAGCGCAAGCACACACACACGCACACAATCACACTCACACAGTTTCATAGATTAGATGTATGGGTCTGTCTGTCTCTCTGTGTATTTGGCTGTCTGTCTGTGTCTGTGTTTCAGTGTCTGTCTGTGTTTCAGTGTCTGTCTGTGTGTTTCAGTGTCTGTCTATGTATCTGGCTGTCTGTCTGTGTCTGTGTTTCAGTGTCTGTTTCAGTGTCTGTCCGTTTCAGTGTCTGTCTGTCTGTCCAGTACCTTGTCTCGTCCGTTCTTGATCAGGGAGACGTTGGCAAACGGGAAGGAGCAGAGATCCACACTGGAGGAGTCACAGTCTGTCCTGCGGAGAGGAGAGGAGAGGAGGGAACAGAGGCTGTAATACACTGGGACCGTCACTAGAGGGCGCTACAGCCCTACAGATACACAGCACTGATTCCGATTCTGATTCATATCACGCAGCTCAGGCTGCAACACAGTGTCACAGTCGCAGCGGCTCACCTGTACGAGTAGTGGACCGGGCTCACGTGGCTCACCGTGGGCATGTAGGAGTAGTAGAAGCTGCCGTAGAGAAAGACGGCGACCCAGAGCAGCAGCACCAGCACACACAGCAGCACGGCCGCCTGCAGCAGGGTGCGCCGGGCCCGGCTCAGGGACTGGGTCAGCGTGTCCTGCAGCCAGACCAGCGCGGCCCCCACCGCCCCTCCCATACCCGCCAGGGGGCGGCGCTGCCGAGAACCAGACAGGGCTCAGGGCGCACAGCGCTATCTGCTTAGAGACCACTAGAGGGGAGTGTTTTGCAAGGTAATCAGTGTATCAAAGACACTGCGCTATCTGCTTAGAGACCACTAGAGGGGAGTGTTTTGCAAGGTAATCAGTGTATCAAAGACACTGCGCTATCTGCTTAGAGACCACTAGAGGGGAGTGTTTTGCAAGGTAATCAGGGGTATCAAAGACACTGCGCTATCTGCTTAGAAACCACTAGAGGGGAGTGTTTTGCAAGGTAATCAGGGGTATCACACTGCGCTATCTGCTTAGAAACCACTAGAGGGGAGTGTTTTGCAAGGTAATCAGGGGTATCACACTGCGCTATCTGCTTAGAGACCACTAGAGGGGAGTGTTTTGCAAGGTAATCAGGGGCATCAGGAAATGTGTACACTATGTAATATTACAGGCAACCAAAGGGCTTTAAGGAAACTTGATATATATATGTATTATTATTATTATTATTTAGGCATCTTCAGAATATTCCTGAAATTGTTGCAATATTTTCTTCCAATCGCAGAAGGAACTGCAGAAGGCACCATTCTCTGTACTTCCAATTGCATTGAAAAGACAGGGTTACAGGAAGCTGTTTCAGCCAAATCACAGAGCCCGGAGCCTCTCTCTTCCTTCGGCTGCAGTGATTGGACGGTTTCCACTTGTTAGGGGCGGGTCACCAAGACTGTAGACAAAAAAAAATTTAAAAAAAACAAAGTCAGTTTGATGCGTGACGCTGCTGAAGGCCCTCGCTGAAACGTCTGTGCGCTTGACCCGTTTTTAAAAGAAAGATATTAATGTTTAAGAAAATGCAGATTGATAAACCGGCCCTTAAAATTCACCGTCCTGAGATACAGGATGTTAAAATGTGGGACCAGTCTTTATTGTAATAAAATTCAGAACAAACCCCCCCCAATCATCCAAATAAACCTGAAGCACGGATAACGACACCAAACGTCTGGACAGCGCTGAAACACCACGTTTAAAAAAACAACCCAGCTGTCCTGCTGAACCTCGTCTTCTTGAATATCAGCATCACAGGGGTATCCGTGGATTATAAAAAATAACAGACGGGCCTCTTCAGAGAGTCGCAGGAAAACAATTCCATCTCGGGGTTCTGTGACAGTTTAGAAACTCCGCCCTCGCTCTCGTAGTTTATGACAGAAACCCTCGATGTAATTATTATCCTGTAACTCACTGAAGCCCATCTCTCTCTCTCTCTCTCTCTCTCTCTCTCTCTCTCTCTCTCTCTATATATATATATATATATATATATTATTTATTTCTTAGCAGACGCCCTTATTCAGGGCGACTTACAGTCGTAAACAAAAAATACATTTCAAGAATCACAGTACAAGTATTAATACAATTAAGAGCAAGATAAATACAATGACTTCAGTTCTAGCAAGTACAAGAATATGACAAAATACCATTCAATGTGGGAGCAGATAAGAGTGTCAGTGATAGTTACATCAGGATACGATTAAATTTGAATTCGATCAGAAAAAAACCCGATTTATTCGTCCTTATTATAAGCACACAGCTTGATCTCTGTCTTCGCTTTTACCGTGGAGTCAAAAAAAACTAAACTCCAGCCCTGACAAAAACAAAACGACCATACATCAAATACACTCATGATCGATCAATCGAACCTCGCAGCTAACACGTGTTAAAAAAAACCCTTTTCCATCTGAAGTGTTGTCGTGTTCCCTTCAAAAAGGAGATTCTGAAACAACAATACAAGTTATCCAAAACTCTGAAACTCGAGAAAATAACATACCATCCCAACTTTCACCAGCCAAAAAGAAAAAATGCAATCAAACCGTGCGGGGGTCGCAGACGCGCTCGCCTGCCCCGGGCTCTGACTGCGACCCACCCTCCTCTACAGAGATGCGTTTCCACAGCAACGAGACTCGGGGTTATATTAACCTCGAAATGTGATCATCGTGAGTGGAGAGAGAGTCAGACAGCCTGCAATATAATATAAACCACCTCGAGGAATGGAAAAATATTATTATTATTATTATTATTATTATTATTATTATTATTATGATTTATTAAGCTCACAAAATGAACGTAAAACCGCGACTTGAAACCTCTCTCTCCTCTCTCGCTCTCTCCCGAAGATTTTACCGGCAGTAAAATGTGTTATTATTATTATTATTATTATTATTATTATTATTATATTGGAGTTTAAACAGTTTTAAATCTCCGGCAAGCCATACAATAGGCAAGCATCGTAAAGCACAGAGAGGGACGGTAAAGCATAGTAACAGAATTAATATAAAACTATTATTATTATTATTATTATTATTAATATTATTATTATTATTACAAAGTGAAGCAT
Organism: Acipenser ruthenus; assembly: GCF_902713425.1. Classification (NCBI taxonomy): domain Eukaryota; kingdom Metazoa; phylum Chordata; class Actinopteri; order Acipenseriformes; family Acipenseridae; genus Acipenser; species Acipenser ruthenus. The sequence continues at coordinate 1,917 of NW_026708567.1, read as the reverse complement.
CGTCGCTGTGTTTACACCTTGTGTCAGCATCGTTGTCACAGGGCGACGCGTTTTAATCTTCATTAAACCCTACCTGTGTCCTGACAGCGGCTCCAATCCGAAGTTTCGTTTGATATTCGTGTTTGATATTCGTGTTTAATGTTTGTATTTAATGTTCGTGTTTAATATTTTTATTTAATGTTTGTAAACAGTTGTTTACGGGTTCGCTGCCTCGCTCGCTGTTTTGTATCTCGGGCTACGGCGGCCCTGGAAAGACAAACTTCCTCTCCCCGCAAACATTGCGTCAATGTGGGCGGTGGTCTAGGTGACGTCAGCGAACAGTTTGAGGTCAGCGCTGAAGGGGCGTGGCCGCGGCGCAGATTCAATTATCATCATTATCATCATTATCATTATCATTATTATTATTATTATTATTATTATTATTAAGTATTCCAACTCCATAATAATAATAATAATAATAATAACATATACGCTACATAATTCAACAGGAATGGAATATGATTATTGTTATAGGGCAGCAGTGTGGAGTAGTGGTTAGGGGCTCTGGACTCTTGACCGGAGGGTCGTGGGTTCAATCCCAGGTGGGGGACACTGCTGCTGTACCCTTGAGCAAGGTACTTTACCTAGATTGCTCCAGTAAAAAACACAACTGTATAAATGGGGAATTGTATGTAAAAATAATGTGATATCTGTATAATGTGAAATAATGTATAATGTGATATCTTGTAACAATTGTAAGTCGCCCTGGATAAGGGCGTCTGCTAAGAACTAAATAATAATAATAATAATAATAATATCATATTGTATACAATTAATGAGCTTATTAATAACCCCTTTTTTTGTGTCCAGTTCCCCCACGCTCACCTCAGACCGGCTCCCACGATGAGGCTCTGTGTGCCGGGAGTGTGGAAAGCGCTTTCATCCGGCGTGGCTCCGGCGTGGCTCCGGACACGGGTTTAAGAGGCTTGTGAAATTCAATTGCGATGTCGAGTCACAGCTGAACAAAGCGCGACCTTCATACAGGGAATTCTATCGCTGCACTCGTGTCTGGCCTGAAGCGCGTCTGTAAAGCAAGCCGGCTTCAGCGTTTAACACGGGGGGGGGGGGGGGTATGTGTGGGGGGGTATCTTATATTATTATTATTATTATTATTATTATTTAGCAGACGCCTTTATCCAAGGCTTACAGAGACTAGGATGTGTGAACTATGCATCAGCTGCAGAGTCACTTACAACTACGTCTCACCCGAAAGACGGAGCACAAGGAGGTGAAGTGACTTGCTCAGGGTCACACAATGAGTCAGTGGCTGAGGTGGGATTTGAACCGGGGACCTCCTGGTTACAAGCCCCCTTTATTTAACCACTGGACCACACAGCCTCCTTATAATTTATTATTATTATTTATTTCTTAGCAGACGCCCTTATCCAGGGCGACTTACAATTGTTACAAGATATCACGTTATACATTATTTCACATTATACAGATATCACATTATTTTTTACATACAATTCCCCATTTATACAGTTGGGTTTTTACTGGAGCAATCTAGGTAAAGTACCTTGCTCAAGGGTACAACAGCAGTGTCCCCCACTGGGGACTGAACCCACGACCCTCCGGTCAGGAGTTCAGAGCCCTGACCGCTACTCCATAATACTGACCCCGTCTCATCGTGCCGAACTACACACCCGAGACCGGAGCTGTGAGACGGAGCCCCAGGGACGGGAACGAGACTCCCGCTGCACAGCAGTGTGATCCAGTCCTGGTTTCACTGGGAGTTTAATAATCAGACACACCTGAGCTTGTTAGCTAGACACACTGGGGGCTGATCAAGCTGGTAGCAGTAAAACCTGGACTGGACCACACTGCTGTGCGATAGGAGTCTGATGATGCACAGCATTGTTTTAACTGCAGGGATGT
>NW_026708566.1:0-40000 GCF_902713425.1 Acipenser ruthenus | reverse complement strand
AACCCTGCACTAAAACAATTACCACTCGACTCGAAAAAAATGCATGCCGATTGAGCAGCGTCTGTCCGCAGAAACTTGTCAAAGGCTGAGAAGGTGGTGATTACTACAGATGCGTGGACTGCACCGAATACCGAGTCGTACGTCATAATAACCTGTCATTATTGAGGATTGGGAAATGAAAAACGTAGTTCTACAGACTCGCGCCACGCCAGAGAGGCATACAGCAGAGAATCTCGCAAATGTGTTAAACACCGCTGTAGACCATTCGGGTTTAAGGGGGGAAATCACTGCCTGTGTTCACGACAATGCCAGCAACATCATCTTTGGAGTTTGTTGAATGGGACTCGAATTTGTGCTTTGCACACACTCTGCAGCTCGCCTTCAACGATGGCTTTAAACTTGGTGCCATACATAATGTAGTTGGTGCGGCCAGCCGTTTTGTGTCACATTTTTATCACAGTGCAATAGCTACTCAGGCTCTGAAGTTGAAACAAAAACAACAAACTCTGCCTGAGCACCGTCTGCTGCAGTATTGCCGGACCTGATGGACATGCTGATTTTTTTAAACAAGAATAAGTGAACATGATAATAATAATGGACATTGCTAGCCTAACTATTCCTAAAGTTTTTGTTAGGATTTTTTTTTGCTTCCATGGAAGGCTAGTGCGTTAATGCCACTCAGGCCTTTTTGTTCATTCATTTATTTATTAATATTATTAAGCTAGCTACATACATAGCAAGCTATTGCCTACAGGCTATTTATTTTTTATTCACTGGAACTCGAACGCACAGGTATGTTGCCGATTTGTTTAACGTAGACCGGTAGTCTGCATGTTGTGTGTGGTTTGAAAACGTGGGAAAAGTAAATCGTTTAGTTAAGTGGATTGTATAAATTAGCTAGCTAGATAGTCTAATGCATTTTGTATTTCGCTGTTATGACCGGAAAACATTATTGCCACAAGGATGCTAATGTTAAGGCATTTGCCTCGCAGCTCACATTGCTAAACTATTATTGAATGAAAATTACATTAATAATTGAATAAAAATTATACAGGAGACGCCCATATTTTATAAGCAAGCGTTCCTTTTTTTTTTTTTTTTTTTTTTTAATTGTCACAACCTTTATAGTTAATTTGAAATTGTAATTAACGGAAAAGCTAAAAGCTTGTGACAATATCGGTAAAAAAAAAATAACACTTGCTTGCAAAATACGAGAGTCTCACACGAGAGTTGACAGGCATGCTTATGTTATTGCTGCTGTTACTATGGCATTTCTGTATGTTTCCTAATAGGAAGGTGTTTTTTTACATAGCCTAATGTTTATTTAACAAAGTTGTTAAAGTTGTTGTGTTAGCTAAGTATTTTAAAATAAAGTTCAGAATTTATTGCAATTGCAGTAATTGTCACTTTGCATTATTTCGCATTTAATGTACGTCTCATTTTGAATGGGAGGCAGGGGGGGGGGGGGGGGGCGGGGGGCGACTATTCGATTAGTCGACCTCAACAGCTGTGGAATTATCGATAGTCAAAATATTTGTCGTGCACATCCCTAGGCAGTACACAATAGCCGGGATCCCTGAACTAGCCAATGTTGGAACTTAGTGTGACAATACTGGAATATGACCAGAGTCAGAATAGTGCTACATGACCATAGTCAGAATTGAGTTACATGACAAGAGTCAGAATACTGCTACATGAACAGAGTCAGAATTGAGTTATATGACCACAGCCAGAATCGAAGTAAATGACCAGAGCTACAAAAAAAGCTTTACCTTCTTCTAAGGTATAAAGTCGGTCTCTGTCAACAAGTACAGGTGTTTATACACTGACACAGCCCCTGTGTAAATGAGATCAGGCCTTTATACACTGACACAGCATCTCTGTCAACAAATACAGGTGTTTATACACTGACACAGCATCTCTGTCAACAAATACAGGTGTTTATACACTGACACAGCATCTCTGTCAACAAATACAGGTGTTTATACACTGACACAGCATCTCTGTCAACAAATACAGGTGTTTATACACTGACACAGCATCTCTGTCAACAAATACAGGTGTTTATTTGTACGCCTTTGAACAAATGACAAACAGTATTGCACAGAAACGTCTGGGGTGGTTTAAAATTGACACAAAGCTGCATTTTATCACCAAATGGTCTCAAATTGTAGGTCTGATCACTGTGGACTAGAGCATTTTTGCAATATGTGTGGAACTTTCCTATTTATGGAGGTATGCAGCCTCAAAGCTAGCTGGTTTTTGCTGTGCAGTCAAATCAACTGTATTGAACAGAATGGTATATAACTGCCAGTTTACTAATAATGAAAGAAATCCCCCAAACAGGCAAAAGTGGGTTTAAATTGAAGATCACAACTTCTAGTTTACATTAAACCTGACTATGTGGCTAAGAAATGTGGAGATATTGAGAAACTGGGAGGAAACCATTGACATATTCAGCTATTTTTCTATAACTGCCAGTTTACTACTAATGAATGAAAAATACAAAAAATCACCAAAACAGCCAAAACTGGGCTCAAATTGAACATCTCATCCTCTAGACAGCTTTATTTCTGCAGCGGCAGAAATAAAGCTATCAAAGGTGACGATGCAGGTATGTACCCTATGTGTACTGACACACAGGAGAGCATAGGGGCCTCAGAAGAGCAGGCAATTAATATCGGCGGCTGTGTAGGGCAGGCTCGCTTCAAAAAATGGAAGGCTAATCGCGCTTGGCTAAAGGCTAATCCCAGCGGTTCAGTCATTTGCTCGGTTTGTTCAGCAATTCGTGATCTGGGAACCCATATAAAAGAACGACCTGGAATTGACCAGGCCTTTATGAATGGCACAACTGCAACATCAGCCAAAAAACTAAATGACAAAATAAGTGAACACGGTAAATGCAAGTCTCATATGAAATGTGAACACATAGCGCAAGCCAGACAAAAGCAGGCCATAGAGAAAGCTGCTGAAAACAGCACTGCAGTGATCGGAAAAAACGACGAGCATAATGATAACAGCCTACATGATTTGTAAAGAAAACGTTTAAGATGCATCCAAACATTTTGCAGCTACAGCAGCTTAATGGATTGGATACTGGGAACATGCTGCATTCCGACCATGCAGGTTGTAATATGCTCTCGTTTGTAGCAGACAAAATGGCTGCACAACTTGCAAAGTATGTAATTGATTATTATTATTATTATTTATTTCTTAGCAGACACCCTTATCCAGGGCAACTTACAATTGTTACAACATATCACATTATTTTTACATACAATTATATTATTTTAGGCAACTATTTTTTTAACATTGTGCCGCTAAAGTCGGGGACAGGTGCTGGCATTGCAGATGAGTTGCTTTCCAGCCTCAATCAGTATGGCATCACTGCAGACATACTTCGAGAGCGTCTGCTGGGTTTTGCAACTGATGGAGCAGCATCGATGCTGGGGAAATACAAAGGGGCAGCATCAATTCTGCGAGAACAGATCAACAACAATCTAATCGAGATTCACTGCATGAACCACAAACTGGAGCTTGCTGTTCATGACGCTGTTCGAACAGTAAAGGAAGCAAGTCATTTTCAGCTATTAATCGATTCACTGTATTCATTTTTTTCACTAAGTCCCAAGAACCAGAGGCAACTTGAAGCTGTGGCTGCTGAGCTCTGTGTACATATACACAAGGTTGGTCGAGTTTCTGACGTCCGTTGGCCGTCATCTTCCTGCACATCGGTGACTGCTTTATGGGAAAGTTACCCTGCCCTTGTTACATTTTTTAGAAATGGTTCAACAGACATCTCACGTTCTTCACAGGACAAAGCAGAATGTGGTGGTCTACTGGGGAAGATGACAAACTGGCTGTTTGTAATGGAAGTAGCAACAATGAAAGATGCACTCGAGACGCTAAAAGCGCTATCCCTGTTTCTTCAAAATAGGAATTCCACTGTCATCACTGTCAAGCCGGAGATTGATGTTGCATTAAAAGCTCTACGTGCTATGAAGGACAGAGATTGAATAAATACCAGCACAATGAACAACGAGTTCTCAAGAGCCGGTGCATTTAAAGGGGTTCCAATCACACAGCCATCTGACGCTCAACAAATGAAATACAGAGGTTTCCGCACGCAGTTCATACAAGCTTTATTTGACAACATCGAAAGAAGATTTGATGATAAAGGGGTCCTGGAGGAGGCAGCCGTACTCAACCCCACATCATGGCCTGTAGAAGAGGATGCAAGAATTTTGTTTGGGGACGATAAAGTTATGAATCTGTGCAAAACGTTAAAATTCAACGTTTCACGACCTCTAACTATAAAGGAATTCAGAGAGCACAAAGATACTCAGCGCATGGGGGATAACCTGAACAAACTGGTAACCACAGTAGGTGTAATTCCTGTGGTCCACTGCTGAATGTGAACGTGGCTTTAGTGTGATGAACCTTATTCTGACCGACCAGAGAAGCCGAATGCATGTAAGCACACTGAACAGCATGCTGTTTGTTTCAATTAACGGCCCCAACATTGACACTTTCCAAGCTGAGAAATATGCAGAGTTTAAAGGATTAAAGAGGGACACCCACTCTGCAGAGGACAAACCAACAGGAAAGAAAAGAAACGAGAAAACGATTGCCCACCATACCAAACTGTTTTCTTAGACCGATCCAGCCACATCTTGGTGATATCGGTGAGTTTAAAACATTTAACTTATCTTACTTATGTTAATTAAAATGTAAAACGAAAATGAAAAATGATATATAAATAAATGGTGTGCATTTACAACTTCATGTCACCAGGAGTCTCCAAATCAGTTAATGTTTGTTACTGGAAATATAGTAGCTGTGTGAAATATTAACCCTTTGCAGTTCATTTATTAAGTGCGTGTCAGGTCCAATTTATTTTCACACACGCAGTTTATTTTAGACGCGCTGTTTAAAAGTATTTTTTTTCACAGTAAAACAGGTTTAAAAGACACTTCAAAACAACAGGACACTCAGTACTGCATCTCCAGCAAACACCTCAGTAATGCGATCCAAGTCATTATTTTATTACTATAACATCTCAAAAAGCTCTGCAAATGTCTGTGATATTCTCTGAGCGCTGGATGCGGAAGCAGCTATCTTGTTTGTGTATGTCCGTGTTATCTATGTAGTGTCGGGTCTATCAGTATTCATGAGATACACCCACTATTTTTTTTTTTTCCGGCTTCTCTCGGCTCCTATCGGTCTCACTCGGCCATTGAATAGTTTTCTCGGCTTTTTCCGGAGAAAAAAGACTAGAGACCTGTTTTTTGTGTCTTTTTGATGATGTCGGACAGGGTCCGACATTGGACCGGAAAGGGAAAATTGCGATGTCAGACCAGGTCCGACATAGGACCGCAAAGGGTTAAGGTAATCCAATCAGAAATGCTAATGACATATTTCAGGTATATAAAGGCTTAAGTTCTTAGTGTATCCACCTGAGGCAATCGTGGCCAGTAGTCGTGCGCAAAATTATACAAATCGAGCAAAAACTTCACAGAAAAAAAACTATATGAAAAGTGCATTCTTAAAGGCGGTGGCTAAGCTGAAAATTAGTGGTTCCCATTAGTGTATGTGTTTTAAAAACATTTAGAACGTCCCTCATACAATGAATTCAGGTATGAATGACAGCCTTTAGTAGACTCAATTCAATATCCATCCACATTATTGTATTTTAGCACCATTGCAGTCACGATTACAATTACAGTTATAAGGTTTAATTACAAACATCATGAAATAATGAGAGTAATTATTCCCAGTGTCACTCCTGGAGGTTGGCCAGACGTCTCTGTGAAAGCTTTTGTATCTTGCTCTTCTCGTTGAATATCTTCACTTTGACAGTTGTCCAATCATGCCTTATATTTGAGTGCTGGAACAAAAAATCCTCCATCTCTTTTTTACCTATAATACAAAATGGAGTGAGGTAACCAGTGGTGTACCACAGGGATCAGTATTAGGCCCTCTGCTATTCCTAATCTACATTAATGATTTAGATTCTGGTATAGTAAGCAAACGTGTTAAATTTGCAGACGACACAAAAATAGGAGGAGTGGCAAACAATGTTGCAGCAGCAAAGGTCATTCAAAATGATCTAGACAGCATTCAGAACTGGGCAGACACATGGCAAATGACATTTAATAGAGAAAAGTGTAAAGTTTTGCATGCAGGCAATAAAAATGTGCATTATAAATATCATATGGGAGATACTGAAATTGAAGAAGGGAACTATGAAAAAGACCTAGGAGTTTATGTTGACTCAGAAAGCTATAAAAAAGGCCAACAAGATGCTCGGATATATTGTGAGAAGTGTTGAATTTAAATCAAGGGTAGTAATGTTAAAACTTTACAATGCATTAGTAAGACCTCACCTAGAATATTGTGTTCAGTTCTGGTCACCTCGTTACAAAAAGGATATTGCTGCTCTAGAAAGAGTACAAAGAATAGCAACCAGAATTATCCTGGGTTTAAAAGGCATGTCGTATGCAGACAGGCTAAAAGAATTGAATCTATTCAGTCTTGAACAAAGAAGACTACGCGGCGATCTGATTCAAACATTCAAAATCCTAAAAGATATAGACAATGTCGACCCAGGGGACTTTTTTGACCTGAAAAAAGAAACAAGGACCAGGGGTCACACATGGAGATTAGATAAAGGGGCATTCAGAACAGAAAATAGGAGGCACTTTTTTACACAGAGAATTGTGAGGGTCTGGAACCAACTCCCCAGTAATGTTGTTGAAGCTGACACCCTGGGATCCTTTAAGAAGCTGCTTGATGAGATTTTGTGATCAATAAGCTACTAACAATCAAACGAGCAAGATGGGCTGAATGGCCTCCTCTCGTTTGTAAACTTTCTTATGTTCTTATGTTTTTATATTAATATAGGTTAATCTATTGAAATACATGGATAGACCTAAAGAATACTACTGTGCGTCATAGAAAAAAAATCTTGTAATACCCAAATGGTAATATTTTCGCTGGGCTCTGAACGATGGTATTATCACTTCAACACATCAGCTTGAGCTCAAAGTGTGGCTTGTGCAGAGCTGGCATTTCAGTCTATCCACCACGCAGACCCGAAAGGGAAGACACATATTGTTCAGACTCAAATCCATATATTACAATAAACAATAGCTGGTTTAGTGTGTATTACCAGGGGTAATACCATCTGAATGGTTCCTGTCCCCAAAACTCTCTCCCCAAAACCTCTCTATGGTATTATTCCCTGGTAGTACACACTGAACCAGCCATTATTCCAGTTGTTAAATGATACAATAATTAACATTTTATATAAAAAAAAAAAAAAAAAACAACAAACAAAAACACAATAACATTTACAGACTAGCCATAATCCCTGGACTGTTCCATTATACAAAGGTGTTTGCTTTACATAAAAAAGTAGCCGCATGTAAGAAACAGGGCATATTTATGATGGTCTTTACACAAATACAGTTTGCACCATATACAGTATATCTGTGTATTTACAAGTAGTCTCAGGCCGATTGGTTTGGTGCAAATTCTGGGGTGAATCAGTTTGTTTTGGATGTTTCATTTATGCCTGCAAATGAACTGAACCGTACTTCAGCATGCACCAAACGACCATTTGTGAAAGGGCTTTTAAAAGACTCAAAAGTACTGTATGCCTAAATTATTGTTTGTTACTAGCAATATTAACACATTGTTTTCTTCACAAAAAAAGGATGTAAATCCCATTTTGATGCAAATACCTTGATAAATCTGACTGAAGGCAAAGATACTGGTACCCAATAAAGTACAGGTGTGTGGATTTGTGTTAATCTGCATATTTGAAAACCAGTTGAATATTTTATATAAAAAATTACACTGCAATATAATTATATGATAATCGTGGTATTTTTTCTGATAGTTATCATACCATGAGAATTTCTTAGCATCCCACCTCTACATCTGACCCTATGTCACACCTACGTCAAACTTATCCAATTGTCAGGAAAATTCATATGGATACCCAAACACCCCACCCCCAATAAAGAAACTAAAAATATAGTAAAATGCCAAAGGATTATGCTATTGGGGGCGGGGAGTGTTTACTTTGAACGGACTCAGACAGAATGTATAAGAAAACTAAATATTCAATATATGTATGGCACCATTACAATCATTACAATCTCACCTGGCATTTGTTTTCTGCTTTCACCTTGTAAGGCTTGAAATAGATAAGCACTTGGTCTTCATCTACTTTGGCCCATCTTGTATACTTTCATCCTGCACAAGATAACAAATACAATTATGAAGTTACTTCATCAGTGGCGGACTGTAGCAAGATTGATTGATGTAGCAATCTCTGTGTCCTCCAGTTTGAAAGATCCACTTGCACACAATAGTGGGCTATATAACTTGATTTCATTAGTATGCTTAGCAATCCCCGGAACAATGAGACCATATAGAAAAAACAATACTTTAATCTGCATTTTCATCATATAACTCTATACATTAAATTAATTTATGAAGTTAATATTTTTTATATATAAATGTATGAAAAATAAATTTGGTTCAAGTACATGTATTGGGGGTTGTTTTAAAACAAAATCTGACAGGGGATATTATATTATTTCTACCATTTTCCCTGCACCTGGAATCTGTGTCTATTTCACAAACACCAAAGTTGGGATTCATTTAAAACAATAAAATCACCAGTTTGTTTTATTGTTAAATAAAAAAATAAAAAAAAAATAGTAAATGGGGAAAACTGACTTGGCTTAGTGGCTGCCATGGTTTTATAATTGACATATAAATTAAATCAATGTCTACATAAGACATATTAAAAAGTGGATGAGTAAAGGTCTCCACACACCAGACACAAAGTGATTTTTTAATTGGCAACGACTCCCGACGAGACCTTTCGCAGCGACATGACCACACAAACCAGCAGCGATAGGTTTGAAAATTGCCAGATCTATACAACTGTTCAAAATTGCTATTGACAGAACTATGATCAAGACTGGTACTACTTATCAACATGATGTGGAAATTATGAGTGTCTTCTCTGATGGTATTTCAACACATATGGCAATAAATCACACATACCAGGCTTATCCAGTTCTTTCGAAATGGACTCCCATATATTCCCTTTCAAATCTGTATCTTTATAATTGTGATGGCCTTTGTCATAAAGCTCTGGGTAGTTTTTCAACGACAAGTATTTTTCCTCCGTCATTTTGGAAACTGCTTCACCCTGCTGGACCACGTGCATTGAAGCTGTTCTCCGATTGCTCAATGCCCTAGTTGACGTGCGTCAAATCGCAAAAAATCGGATTCAATCCTATTTATTTCTCGTCAGTCCAGTGCTGCCCTGGTACCGTTCCTGCGTAGCTTGTCGTGTGAAAGATACTTATCAAAAGTATAGGTTCTATTCATTTTGACGCATCACTGCACAGTTTCGCTTGTCGCATTGCATCTTAAGTGCCCGAAATGCCTTATAAATGCATATGCACAACAGTATCTCTTTCATACTGACCGGAAATTTCAGTTTTTCACCACCACCATCCCTGTACTGTAACAATCGTCCGCTAACAACACCTTTTGGATTTTCTTTTCCACTGTCCCCTTAATTGACCTGGCTGTGTGGCATGGAGCATTGTCCTGCTGGAAAAACCAATCCTCAGAGTTGGGGAACATTGTCAGAGCAGAAGGAAGCAAGTTTTCTTCCAGGACAACCTTGTACTTGGCTTGATTCATGCGTCCTTCACAAAGACAAATCTGCCCGATTCCAGCCTTGCTGAAGCACCCCCAGATGAGTCCAATTTTCAGCTTTGCCCAACACCTGGTCGTCTAATGGTTAGACGGAGACCTGGAGAGGCCTACAAGCCACAGTGTCTCGCACCCACTGTGAAATGTGGTGGAGGATCGGTGATGATCTGGGGGTGCTTCAGCAAGGCTGGAATCGGGTAGCTTTGGCATGAAGCAAGCCAAGTACAAGGTTGTCCTGGAAGAAAACTTGCTTCCTTCTGCTCTGACAATGTTCCCCAACTCTGAGGATTGGTTTTTCCAGCAGGACAATGCTCCATGCCACACAGCCAGGTCAATCAAGGTGTGGATGGAGGACCACCAGATCAAGACCCTGTCATGGCCAGCCCAATCTCCAGACCTGAACCCCATTGAAAACCTCTGGAATGTGATCAAGAGGAAGATGGATGGTCACAAGCCATCAAACAAAGCCGAGCTGCTTGAATTTTTGCGCCAGGAGTGGCATAAAGTCACCCAACATCAATGTGAAAGACTGGTGGAGAGCATGCCAAGACGCATGAAAGCTATGCTTGAAAATCAGGGTTATTCCACCAAATATTGATTTCTGAACTCTTCCTAAGTTAAAACATTAGTATTGTGGTGTTTTAAAAATGAATATGAACTTATTTTCTTTGCATTATTCGAGGTCTGACAACACTGCATCTTTTTTGTTATTTTGACCAGTTGTCATTTTCTGCAAATAAATGCTCTAAATGACAATATTTTTATTTGGAATTTGGGAGAAATGTTGTCAGTAGTTTATAGAATAAAACAAAAATGTTCATTTTACCCAAACACATACCTATAAATAGTAAAACCAGAGAAACTGATAATTTTGCAGTGGTCTCTTAATTTTTTCCAGAGCTGTATATATTTTTCAAACAAGCGCAAGGTGGTGGTGCAAGCTCTGTCTCACAGTGAGGAGAAAAATTAGGCACTATTATCTTGTGGATTCTGAGATGTTAGTAAAGGTTCCGAAATAATTGTATTTTATCTTGCTCTTAATTGTATTAATACTTGTACTGTGATTCTTGAAATGTATTTTTGTTTACGACTGTAAGTCGCCCTGGATAAGGGCGTCTGCTAAGAAATAATAATAATGACACAGATAATGACCCTTGTCCAACAGAATGTTATAATACAGTAGTGTACCAAATTTGAAGATATCGCAAAGCATGTGTCAACTATCATTGGTAATGGTTCTTAATTTCTAATGAACAAATAAGAAACCTTACCTTATCATTAAGCATTGGAAAAATGAAGGATTCTGTGCTTGACATGGGATGCTGTGCTTGACATTGCATTTTAGATCACAAGGACTTAAAATGCAAATCAAAAGAAATGAATTCTCACAGTAAAAAAAAAAAAAGTGATTTTTTTTATAGGAAGAGAATAAAGAACAGCCAAAAAAAAAAAACCTTAGTCTTGGGGGACCATCCCACTAAAAAACGCTTCGTCCTAAAAGGGTTCAATTCAAATATCACTACTTTTATAACTTATCAGCCTGTGATGCAACTCATGTCTTGGCAAAGTACTGAATTATTTATTAAGAAACAAAATAAAGCACACATAAAAAATAGAAGAATATGAAGCCAATATCTCAAAGCGTTTGGTCTTTATTTTCCAGAAACGAACGTCGCATGACCGCAATTTGGCAGCCATCTTAGGTCACAGATCAACGTGACCAGTAGTTAGATTTTTCTAGAGGAGTTTCCACAATGCAGAGAATATAAATTCAACATTGCGATCAGTTCAGAAGATCAAAGCAGTTATAGGTGTGATGAGGCTGGTAATGTCTGCAGATTTACAAAAAACATACAAGCTTCCCTCACGTGGATGCTTAAAGAAAAGCCATTTAAATGTCATATCAAGATGCCACCCAACACTGAAAATATTAACTGGCTGACGTGGACATAGACCTTTGGGAGACAGTCCCCATAATGTGACATTCAACAGTATATTGTAGCGCCCTTTCTGATTTAACATGAAATCACCTTGTGGGGACATATTATATGTCTCCCAAAGGTAGAGACTTATCAAAAACAATATTTCTCTCCAGTAGCGACAGGCTCCGAGACTGATAATTAATGGAGTGACTTGTGGAGATATACACTGCTGTGAAAAAGTCTTAGACATTTTGCACAATTTTATTTCTTTTTTCTGGAGGGGGGGGGGGGGGCGGGTTATACTACCATAGAATCAACCTGATTTAATACTACCATGTCATGTATACATTTTATATCAAATAAAAATACATCCCCCCCCCCCCCCCCCGTTGAGAACCATACCTACAGTGAAACATGGAGGAGGCTCGGTTATGTTTTGGGGCTGCTTTGCTGCGCCTGGCACAGGGTGCCTTGAATCTGTGCAGGGCACAATGAAATCTCAAGACTATCAAGGCATTCTGGAGCGAAACATACTGCCCAGTGTCAGAAAGCTCTGTCTCAGTCGCAGGTCATGGGTCCTCCAACAGGATAATGACCCAAAACACACAGCTAAAAGCACCCAAGAATAGATAAGAACAAAACATTGGACTATTCTGAAGTGGCCTTCTATGAGTCCTGATCTGAATCCTATCAAACATCTATGGAAAGAGCTGGATAAATGTGATGGGTTAGCTACTACAACACTTCATATTAGCTGCTCAAGTATAGTTTATTTTGAGATATTGTAACTCGAGAATGTGTCTAAGACTTTTGCACAGCAATGTACATTTGGTGGCTTTTGTCTGCATTAGAGATGAACACACAAGTAAATGCCTCAAACTGTATCTACCTGGGTTGTTTAGGCAGCAACTTTCAAGCCAATCCAGCTGTCCCTTGTTCTGAATGTCTTCTGGTTGTCCATCATTGTGAGGCCCTTCCTGTCCTCCTTCAGTTGTGAACATACCTCTTGTTACTTTAGTCCCGATCCCATTGAGGGGATTCTCTATCTCAGCCACCCCTTGAAGTCTCCCACCTAGCTGGCCCCTGTCTGAATAAGACTCTTGTTCCGAAGTTTCTGAAAGAGGAGAATCACATGCACGGTAACAGTAGATGTGAAACACATGAAATCACTTTGTAGGGGCATGTTATATGTCTCCCAAAGGTAGAGAGAGTCCCCATAATGTGATATTCAGCAGTATATAGTGAAGTACTTCCTGATTTAATTACCATATTCCAAGAGTGGGGAAGGATCCAAGGGTTTCTGCCCATCCATTTTCTCAGCCATCTCTTGGTTCTCTGCCATCTTGAGTCCTTCAACCATGAGTAATGTGGCATGGACCTTAAGAAAAAAATAAATAATAATAATAATAATAATAATAATAATAATAATAATAATAATAATAATAATAATAATTGACCACTACACTGCCTGTGCACTAACATGGATTTGTGGTTTGCGGATAACATTTACATTTTTATATGGACATATACATGTAAACAAAAGTTGCAGTTTTGACAGTTAACTACCATATTCCTTCATTTTAAGATGCACTTTAACCATTATTTTGCTTCTCAAAAATATCCTGCGTCTTAAATTAGAGTACAGTAGTGATGTGTGTATTAAAAATCACCAACAAAAGACGCGACTACCCGAGTACATAAACAGCAAAGTGACTGACTGACGAGAAAAGGCGAACAAAGACGTCCCTGCCCGATCTCGAATCATCCATGACATGCAGGCAGCCATTTTCAAAGAAGCATCATTAGCTTCCTGAGGAATTTAAAAAGATATGTTTTTACTACTTCAGTGTTTCTAACAAATGTTTCTGATCAGACCCCCATAATTTTCGACATGCCAAGCAATACCACAGTTCACAAATTGGGAGAAAAACAGGTGTGAGTAATGATGACTGGAAATGGGAAGCAGCACATAACTGTATGCTGTGTGTGATAGCAAACAACTGCAAACTGCCTCCATATCAATCAATCAATCAATCAATCAATCTTTAGTTTTGTATAGCGCTTTACATGATAAAAAACACATACAAATATATATATATATATATATATACAGACGTGCTCAAATTTGTTGGTACCCTTACAGCTCATTGAAATAATGCTTCATTCCTCCTGAAAAGTGATGAAATTAAAAGCTATTTTATCATGTATACTTGCATGCCTTTGGTATGTCATAGAATAAAGCAAAGAAGCTGTGAAAAGAGATGAATTATTGCTTATTCTACAAAGATATTCTAAAATGGCCTGGACACATTTGTTGGTACCCCTTAGAAAAGATAATAAATAATTGGATTATAGAGATATTTCAAACTAATTAGTTTCCTTAATTAGTATCACACATGTCTCCAATCTTGTAATCAGTCATTCAGCCTATTTAAATGGAGAAAAGTAGTCACTGTGCTGTTTGGTACCATTGTGTGCACCACACTGAACATGGACCAGAGAAAGCAAAGGAGAGAGTTGTCTGAGGAGATCAGAAAGAAAATAATAGACGAGCATGGTAAAGGTAAAGGCTACAAGACCATCTCCAAGCAGCTTGATGTTCCTGTGACAACAGTTGCAAATATTATTAAGAAGTTTAAGGTCCATGGAACTGTAGCCAACCTCCCTGGGAGCGGCCGCAAGAGGAAAATCGACCCCAGAGTGAACAGAAGGATAGTGCGAATGGTAGAAAAAGAACCAAGGATAACTGCCAAAGAGATACAAGCTGAACTCCAAGGTGAAGGTACGTCAGTTTCTGATCGCACCATCCGTCGCTTTTTGAGCGAAAGTGGGCTCCATGGAAGAAGACCCAGGAGGACTCCACTTTTGAAAGAAAAACATAAAAAAGCCAGACTGGAATTTGCTAAAATGCATATTGACAAGCCACAATCCTTCTGGGAGAATGTCCTTTGGACAGATGAGTCAAAACTGGAGCTTTTTGGCAAGTCACATCAGCTCTATGTTCACAGACGAAAAAATGAAGCTTTCAAAGAAAAGAACACCATACCTACAGTGAAACATGGAGGAGGCTCGGTTATGTTTTGGGGCTGCTTTGCTGCGCCTGGCACAGGGTGCCTTGAATCTGTGCAGGGCACAATGAAATCTCAAGACTATTAAGGCATTCTGGAGCGAAACGTACTGCCCAGTGTCAGAAAGCTCTGTCTCAGTCGCAGGTCATGGGTCCTCCAACAGGATAATGACCCAAAACACACAACTAAAAGCACCCAAGAATGGATAAGAACAAAACATTGGACTATTCTGAAGTGGCCTTCTATGAGTCCTGATCTGAATCCTATCGAACATCTATGGAAAGAGCTGAAACTTGCAGTCTGGAGAAGGCACCCATCAAACCTGAGACAGCTGGGGCAGTTTGCTCAGGAAGAGTGGGCCAAACTACCTGTTAACAGGTGCAGAAGTCTCATTGAGAGCTACAGAAAACGTTTGATTGCAGTGATTGCCTCTAAAGGTTGTGCAACAAAATATTAGGTTAGCGGTCCCATCATTTTTGTCCATGCCATTTTCATTTGTTTTCTTATTTACAATATTATGTTGAATAAAAAATCAAAAGCAAAGTCTGATTTCTATTAAATATGGAATAAACAATGGCGGATGCCAATTACTTTTGTCAGTTTTAAGTTATTACAGAGAAAATTGTGCATTCTTCGTTTTTTGTGGAGGGGTACCAACAAATTTGAGCACGTCTGTATATATATATCAATAATCAGAAAATAGAACACACATAGAAATTTATATATATATATAATATATATATATATATATATATATATATATATATATATATATATATATATATATATAAAATCAGCAATAAAACACACATATAATTATATGTTATATACATATACAGAAGCGAGAGAATATCACTTTAAAAACTTGCGTAAGCTAAGCTATACAAGTGTGTTTTTAAATGAGATTTAAAAGCATTGGCAGAAGGAGCTTCCTTTATAGTACTGGGAAGTCGTTCCATAATTTCGGTGCAATGTAACTCAAGCATCTACCACCTGAGTTTTGTTTCTGAATACTTGGTATGGAAAGTAGCCTGGCATCCTGTGATCGAAGTGGACGATTAGGAACGTATGGTTTTAAAAGATCCTTTAAATAGGGTGGAGCTAAGCAATTTAGAGCCTTGTGGGATAATAATAGCACCTTAAAATCGATCCTAAATCGAACAGGAAGCAAATGCAAGGACGCTAGCACAGGGGTGATATGATCTTGTTTCTTACTCCCAGTTAAAACTCTTGCAGCAGCATTCTGTACAAGTTGCAGCCGAGATATAACATTGTTACTAATACCAGCAAAAAGGCTGTTACATTAATCAATCCTTGAAGATATAAAAGCATGCACCAATCTCTCTGCATTCTGCTTGGAAAGCATACCTCTCAGTCTAGCTATGTTTCTTAAATGAAAAAAGAACATTTTTGTAACATTTTTAATGTGTGATTCAAAGGAGAGGTCTGAATCAAAAGTGACACCTAGGTTTTTTTTATCTCTGCTCTAGAATCTGTACAGAGACCGTCGAGTAGAAAATCAGATGAATCTATGTTCTTGTATTGCTTCTGAGGTCTCATTATCATCAATTCTGTTTTGTCTGAGTTTAACATTAAAAAGCTTTTAAACATCCAATGTTTAATGTCAGCAAGGCAGGTATTCAAAATATTAGCAGCAGATACATCACCCTGTTTGAGAGACAGGCAAAGCTGAGTGTCATCAGCATAGCAATGAAAATGAACTCTGTGTCTACGAATGATATTTCCCAAAGGTAACATATATAGAGAGAACAGAATTGGGCCAAGAATTGAACCCTGAGGAACCCCACACGTAACCTTTGACATAAAATAGGTCGCCTCCTCAACTTTAACAAACTGAAACCTATTAGAGAGATAGGATCTGAACCAGAACAAGACAGTACCTGACAATCCCACTAAATGTTCAAGGCGATTAATTATGACAGAATGATCAATGGTGTTGAAAGCAGCACTTAGATCCAGTAGAACAAGTACTGAAGGCGAGCCCATGTCAGAAGTCATCAACATATCATTTACCACTCGAATTAGTGCCGTCTCGGTGCTATGATAAGGCCTGAAACCTGACTGAAATTTCTCAGAAATATTCTGTGCAGCAAGAAATCTATTTAATTGTTCAGCCACTACTCTTCTAACACTTTGGACAAAAAAAAGGGAGATTAGAAATAGGCCTGTAATTATTAAGCACATTGGGATCAAGGGTAGGCTTCTTGAGCAGGGGTTTTACTACGCAGTCTTCAAAGAATTTGGAACAGTACTTGATGAGAGTGAGCTGTTAATAATATTTAAAACTGTGTTATTTATTTTTGGATATACTTTTCTCAAAAGTGTAGTAGGAATGGGATCTAATGCACATGTTGTGGGTTTAGTCTTTTTAATTATGGCATCCGGCTCTTGTTCACATGTCAAGCAAAAGTGCTGTAAGATTTGGTTGGGTTCAGACGGACCAAGAATATTTGTATAATTGTTTATATCAGTATGTAGTTGCTCAACTGATTCCTAATGTCGGTCACTTTTTTATTGAAGTGATTCACAGCTTACTGGAGGAATATTCTGTGTAACGCGCTCTGATTGCGGATTTGTTAATCTTGCTGTTGACTGAAAAATAAATCTGATTTTTGTCAACAAGATCGGAGAAATAAACAGATCGAGCTAAAGACAGTGACGTTCTATATGTTAAAATACTATCTTTCCAGCTTTGATAATATATCTGAAGTCCAGTCGATCTCCCATCTGCGTTCTAATTTGCGACACATACGTTTATGCATACGTGTTGTATCATTAAACCAAGGAGAAAATATTTTTGTAGATAGTTTCTTTATTTTATAAGGTGCAATAGTGTCAAGACTATTTGCCAGAGTGGCGTTATATTTATCCACCAAATCTCCGACCACTCCTGACTGAATAATTCACAACACAGAGTTTGTTATTCATTTAGCAGGGGACAATTCTATATTGTGTTTATCTAGATTTTTATTGTAGTTTTTGGGGTTTTTGTTTGTAATTGTTTGACTTAAATATAATTGGCTCAGTAGTACTTCAATCTTTAAACCGAGGTCCTGTCCACATTGTGTGGATGTTAAAGATCCCATGGCACTCTTCGTAAGAGCAGGTATGTTAATCCCGGTGTCATGGCCAAATCCAAAAAGCAGGTTATACAATCCGGCCTACCTAAAGTCCCTCTACCTTAATTAGGGTTAAAAGTGTGTTTGTGCCCCACTTCCCCCCCTCCCCCGGACCCTCTTGTAATGAGGCCTCCGTCTCAATGGGTAACTCTCCTAGTTAAATAAATAGTCTCTGTAAGTTGTTTCTGACAAAAGCGTCTGCTCAATGACTAAAATAATGATTATATACGATTATGAAGTTGTGATGTCAGGCTTTAATCACAGCCTGTGTATTTGTAGATGGATCTTGTCTTCATTACACTAAAACAAATAAAACGACAAGTTAACACATGACCTCCAGGTGTACTTGGAAAATGTTGTATTTTTATGTTTTTGGTTGGCAACACCCTGTAATTACATTCACTGCAGTATAATAAAAACACAAATACTACAGTACTGTTTATATAGTAATATCAAAGGTATAGTTGGGCCAATCCAATGTTAACGGCTCCTACTCAGCCTGTTCTGTTTTTCCAAATTTTACATTTATGTTATTGATACATGAACTATACGTCTTAAACTATCAAGCTCATCAATATGGCATTTTCACCTGTACAGTATTTCCATGATTCATGATAGATAGTGAAACAAGTAAAAGAGGATACAAGTTACAGGAGACAGCATAATTGCATGGGCTCGGACCGCCGAGTGAGGGAATACAGTGGGCGTACATGTATATGATTCGTTTTGATCAGATTCATAACTTTATTTATTTTTTATATTTCATTACGAGTAACTTAAAATATTGGACAAGTTCACAAAAATAAACCAACTTGAAATGTTATACGCTCAATACAAAACACTATTCTCTGGCAACTTATGATATGAAAAGTAAAATAATGTAAACTAATGTACCGTATATTACAGCCGGCCTAAACTCATATATTGTAATACAGTACAGTAAAAAATAAAAGTTAAACAGGGGTGCACAGTACCTTACTATAGATCTTCTGACTACAACGTAGCAAAAAAATAATTTTATGGAAGTATGCATAGTAGTCGGCCGATTGAGCTGATAAACAACTGTAAAAAACTGTCTTTCGTGCCTGCTTTTCCCGCTGTCATACAGTTGCTATGCGCTTACGTCACTGCTATTTTTGAAACTCAAACGCAAACATATATATTTTTTGAACATTGCTCGCATTATGCAATTATCCAAATTAAAATGCAATGAACAACGGACTTCGGGACCGCGAAATGTGCATTTAGTACCATACAATCATAGAAAATTATGCGCTTAAAAACGGGACCAGCTGCATGCTATGCAGTTAAGCAATTATTATACAATTATTCAATATGCAAATAAGTGGAGTCGACTCTACATCAGATTTGGCTGTGTATTTTTCATGCATCAATCTATGGTCTACCAGTTCTTAAATATTGTATAGCAAAAGTTGAATGTATGCAATCAGTGTTATGTACATACTCTACTGATAACGACTGCAGTGTAGCTTTGAATATGTCTAGTATCAAACGGAATAAAAAAAGTGTTACTTCTGTAATGACATCAAAAATCCTACTGAACTAAAGTAGAACATTTCTACTGAAATACCTCAAGTTACCATCATAAATAAGAAGCTCTAGCATCAGGCAACAGCAAGCACAGTACAAATTGTAATAATCCAATTAAATGTTTTTCCTGCTTGGCTGACGACCCAATCAAAACGATGCATTTGCAACCCAACTTTGCTTGTTTTGTGTGGCTTAACATTTGGAGAGAGAAAAAGAAAATCTGCAACTGCAGGTGAATTCGAGGGTTCCCCCCCACCCCCACCAAATGGAACAGAGACAAAAGTATTTACCCGCCAAACTGGCTCTGGCCAGAAGCAAACGTATGATATAATATGCCATACATATATATGTCCACTGTACAAAATTATCCGAACAAAGTCATTCTTCTTGTTTAAACTTAGCACAGGAAAATTCCTTGAAGCTCCAAATTACCATTTGTAAAAAAAATGATAAAACGTTCATGCACCCGCATTTCCACATGCCTTTGAAACGTGTTTTTTTTGTTTACTACTACAGTCAAAAAACTTAAAATAAACCCAAACAGTTAAGCACACAACTTAACATAAACCTAAATCTAACCTATGTCAAAACTCTACATTTTTTAAAGACATACTGTAAGATGTATTTTATATCTCATTGCAATCCAGAAATGTAAAATCAGAAACGTATTAAGTACAGTAGAGTACATACATTAGGCCTAACTCGTATTAAGCACAGTACTGTACATACATTTTTTTTCAAGATTTTAAACGCTTCCCACTTCATATGTTCTTAAACATGTTGTCAATAGTTTAAATCATTAACATAATTGACTAGCAATAGATAGCAATATAGTGGGATTACATTTTCTCCATTTTAAATTGTGAACTAGAATATTGTGCAAATGTTTAATTCATTACATAGAAGGCATTAAAATATGTCCTAGTCTGGAGGGGTGGGCCGTCCCCAAATATATATCGGCAAGTAAAATATTTCACTGAATTACCTGAAGTTAGATTAATCATGAAGTCTATTTTTTTTTCAGCGATGGAAAATGTCTTACAGCTAAATTAATATATAGGCCTACCTGCGTAAGTCTCTGCAAGTGACGCTAGCTACCACGATTAATGATTTGATATAAGAGATTCTCGATAGTGTCAGTAAATTACTTCGTGTTGTGAAGAAGGTCTCTTCAAGATAAACATTCTGTAGCAGTTGAAGAACAACTTTGTGTTAATTTAAAAAATCTCAAACTTCCTTTGGCAGCGATATACAGTAAACAAATAGCAGAAAGTGTTTAATGTATGTGCTTAAATATGGAATATATAACACGCATACATATAACAGTATGCATTTGTATTTTATTCTATTTGGCAAAACATTATCGTCTCACTTTTTTTTTTTAGAACCTACGCTATACAAGATCATAAGCATTTACAGCAGTGGTACTCAATTACATTCTCTGGCGGGCCAGATAAGGACATTTCCAAACCTTGGGGGGCCACAGGGCGCTCAAGATGTGCGTAGTGGTGGGGGGTTGTTTAAATGGTCGTGAAAATCTGACTATCCGATCAGACTTTACATACAGTAACAAAACGTTGCAACACTGCACTTGCACCAATCAACTAATACATCTCAGAAATAACTACTTAACAAGTTACAATGTTTGATCACCATTAATAATAAAAATATTAAGCAAATACCATTTCCTGACCAGTATTCAAATGACACCTTGCAAACAAACAATTATACAAATCTCACTGTAATGCTATTAAAACAGCATGTTATTCATTTTAATTTTATTAAAACTAGAAAATGTTCTGACAATCACTGTGCTGCAAGCATTCAAGTTAACTAACGAAAGCTCGTTAGTTAACTTGAATGCTTGCAGCACAATACTATTTATCCTAAAATATGTAAAACTGTACTATTCCAGAATAGGTTGTGAAGGCTTTACTTTGCTCCACTGGATTAACTATAAAAGTATACACTTTCCACGTGTGTATTTCAGGCAGAAACAGTACATAAGTAGATATCGCTTTTTTCTTTCTTTTTTTATCCCTGCCATTGTAGTTTCTTCGCAATAAACAAAGTGGCAAATGACACATTTTCATGAAGTAACAGCATTACTGGGGTTTACTTTTTCTTTTTTAAGCTGTGCATGCAAGTGAAAACTGTCAAATGTAACTTAAATAAACGCTTCAAAAAATATATGTGGAAAAGGTGGCGTTGTACAAAACCCCCCCACAATTTTCGTTTATTACTCTCCTCATAACAGAAAATAGGATCACAACAAAACAAAACGTTGATCACTATACGTAGCATGTACCTTTGCCCAGTGTCTGGAAAGTGTGAAGCACTTTCGAGCGATGTGCATTACCTGCAGCGGTCTGTATCCCTCGATTCTGACTCGCTTGCCAAATCTGAAGCATCACTTTGTTGTTGTTGGTTTTTATGTTAATCTCACACATCACTTGCCATTTTAGACACAGACGTCGACTTTTTGGCTTCGAATGAATGTGCAGCAATGTTTGTAAGAATATTCAGATAGTTTCAGCGCACTGAAGAAAATAATATTCCTACCGCTGTTTTCATATTGCACAAAGCCTTCTTTCATTGCTCAACAAATGAGGCACTAAAACTACGTAAATTGGCGGAGATTTGTGACGCCTGCCAAAATGAGAGCTCATCAGAAATAAAGCTTGGCCAGTCAGCTGACTTGTTCTTCTATTAGGCTGCCAAAAAAAACGAGTGTTTGGGGAAGCAAACGTATTTCCTAAATGAACAAATTATTATTAGTTTCTCCAGTACTGAAGGCACAAACACTCATTATTATCACTGATTACCAGTTTTAACCGGACAGAAACACAGATCTGACCCGTGTGTGCTGAACTATAGGCTATTCAATGCCTCCCTATTTATTCAGTGAAATGAACGGTCGAAAGCAACGCTACCAGGCACTGACGTCAGACAGTTATCTTTTTTGGTTCAATTTCGGTAAAACCAGGACCCCTCCGAAAATATATACCCCGTTGCACATCTACACTCCCGGGACTATGTGTATGCCAAGTGTGGTTCCTAAATTAGCAGTACTTTTCGAGATACAGGTGTATACAAAAGCGTCTTCATTTTTCTTTTTTTTCTTTTTTTTTTTTTTAAAAAGCTGTTTTCTTCGCCATGCTGTATCTCAAAAAGTATTTCACCAGATGCTACCCCGTTCACAGGGTTTGTTGAGCCTGTCAATCCGACCCCACACACACACACACACACACACACACACACACACACACACACACACACACACACACACACACACACGAATGTTCATGCATATCGATGGAGATTAACAAATACATACATTTCACTTTGAGTAATAAATAACTCAGCACTTACCTTTTAGTGTTAGGAAAAACGTGGTCTTTTTTTGTGGAATCGGCTACCGGGTTTGGTGTTTTTCAAATTTGACTTTGCAATAACCAATTTAACAAAAAAATACTGGAAAAAACGGTTTTGTGGACGATGGTACAAATCACGCTGTGGAAACATCCAGCGACGGGCGTTAACCAATGAGAGAGGACTGATCACGTGTCTCAAATCATTCCGCGTGACTCTTCCAATGAAAGCGGGGCGGTGACAGCGTGTTAGTCACGTGATATCCGCGTGTTCCCTTCTCTCACATGATTTGATCTCTGTTGTCGCGGAGATTTACTCTGCTGGAGACGCGGGGGCGGGACGGGGGTGTCCTGCCGGTACCCCGTTGTCAGGCACGGGGCAGTGGGGGGCGTTCTCCTGGGGCGCTCTGGCGGTCAGCTAAGAGCAGCCCGAGTGTTGCTGTTCACTCGATTTCATCAATAAAATAGCTTTCTATTTTGGAAGATAAAAGTTGTACTCTTGGATTCTTACCGCCGCTACAATCGGGGTCCGTTTCTGTCTGCAATATTATGATACAGGTCATACTTGCAAAACTCGTATATTAATCAACGTTTTAATTTTCTTTCATGATACAAAGTGGAATGCAAAACAAATTAAATAAATAATAATAATAATAATAATAATAATAACACAGTAATATTTTTTTTATACAGTGTGGAGTAGTGGTTAGGGCTCTGGACTCTTGACTGGAAGGTCGTGGGTTCAATCCCTGGTAGGGGACACTGCTGCTGTACCCTTGAGCAAGGTACTTTACCTAGATTGCTCCAGTAAAAACCCAGCAGTATAAATACAAACTAAAAAATAGAAATATGTACATTGCGATCTTACAGTTCAGCGCCACAGTCAAACCACGCGATATCTGTTTGAAGTAAAGCCCCGCCCCTGCCGCATCATTTCGCAATTGCTATACACAGCTCCAGAATGAGTGACACATTGGATAGCCAATCTCTACGACATAAAACTATACTGTAGTATCCCTCTATCACGTGACTTTTTTTACACCCACGTCACGTGTTCCCAGCAAAGGCTGAGCGCTGATCTGCTTTCAGTGACAGCAAACAAAACACAATTCGTAGTGTAATATTTGGGTTTGGAAGTGGTGAAGAAATAACTCTTAATATCAACAACGGATGGATGCAGACAGATTACAATCTGACAGTTTGATTAAAAACAGCTCACACGAATGTCAACAACTGCGCCACCCCACACACACTTCTGGGTTTTGTCAATAAAGCTTAGGAAAACAAAATCTTTAAATAACTTTATACAAACAATTGAAGGCAAACACTCGTACACTATTCAAGCAATACTGCACAGCAAGCTTAATGCTACCAGGAGAGTTTAACCAACTTGCTAGCCTTTTAACAGTAAGTATTTTCATTTATTATTAACCACTTCAACTCCAGATGTAAAAATGAAACCCCTTCCCAGGTACCAGATTTTGAAAATAATAATAATAATAATAATAATAATAATAATAATAATAATGTTTTCAAATCTGTAGTTGCTATAAAATGTTAACATATGATGAATAAAACACAAATAAATGACTTAAACTGTGTTTTTCATTAACCCTTTATGCTGCTGTGTACTACATACCCATATTCAATATAGAGATAAAAACGTTTTTTGTTTTTTTTTAACAATGAAAACAAAAAAGCTGCTAATAACAATAATAATCAGTAAACAGTAATTATCAAATAAATACAACTTCAAAACGTGTGCCAGTTTTGACTTGCTCTGTGCCATTTATTGAAATGTTCAATACAACAGAACCCGGGATTGCCTTCGCAACCACTGCACATTTTTCTTTTCTTTTGTCTTTTCTTTTGTTTTAATTTTCATAGCAGACCCTGTACCTTTTTTACAGTGTCTGCTTCGCTTGTGTTGGAGGGATAGTCACAAATGCTTGTACACAGCTACTTTGCACAGGCATTGTGATGGATCTGGCTGCCGCATTGCCTGTACCCAGTGCTGTGTTTTGATAGTATTTAGTCACAGCACTGCCATTTCAAACCAAACAGCTTCCCGTTTGCAGCTGGCTTACCTGTAAAGTAACTGCATGCTCTTCTGTTCGTACAGTTTGTATTGTTCTTGGCTCCACATCCTCTTCATCATAATCACTGAGTGATAAGTCAGCATCACTGTTGCTGGTATCGAAATCCTCCGAACCAACTTCACTCCCGTTGCTCATTATAGAAAGACCACGTACGTTGCCATGTTTAGCTTTCGCTAAAAACTATATAAACTACAACTAAACAAGTAAAACTAATAGTAAAACAAAACATAATAATTTAAAACACTATATATATAAAAGCCGACTGCTTTTTTTCACACTGCGGACTCACCATGTAGCCACCCAAGAGCTACAACGTTGGTGGACAACGCAGCTCTCGGGCAGCTTACAGGCAAGCCCGCAGGCGCCCAGCCAGACTACAGGGGTCGCTGGTGCGCGGTGAGCCGAGGACACCCTGGCCAACCTAGCCCTCCCTCCCCTCGGGCGGCGCCCCCTGGAAGCTCCTGTCCTCCGTCGGCAAAGGAATAAGCTGGACTTGAACTCGCGACGTCCAGACTATAGAGCGCATCCTGCACTCCACGTGGAGCGCCTTTACTGGATGCGCCACTCGGGAGCCCCATTTTACATTTGTTATTAATTTTGTAAATATACATGTTAACCTAATTTTTTAAATACCTATCGAGCCTAAACAATAACAAAAATAATGTTGCAGTCGAATATCGTACGCAGTAAGACCGAGTGTTTAACTTTAAAACACGTATTTGTCACGCTTTTCAAACACGTCACTGTGTTTATAATTCTAAATGTGTTTAGGATTTAGTTTGTTTTGTAAACTCATGGACGCGTTTATGATTTGTAAAACATTTTTAAACATTCGTACAGGTTTATAACAGGGCTGGTGTTTAAAATATAAACATTCAACTTATCCAAAAAAAAAGCACAGATTAAAAACACATAACGTTGAGCGTTATTTAGAGTTCCAAATGACTAAACGTCAACACCTGATGACGTATAAACACTGCTGTTTAGGAATAGAACGTTTCTATTATACATGTATACACACGTGCCGTTCAGATATTAAACGCGTCACACGTTCTTGGGTGTACAGTGTAACGTCAGTGTTTTCTGTGTTTACGCAAGATGGCTGACTCTATAAGTTGAAGTGATACCGATAGTGATACGTCGGTACAGATAGGAGACCCCGGTAAGTATTACTGTAACCAGAGCTATAGCTGCCAGTGTTTCTATGCGGTACAATTTTACACGTCCATAGCGCCTGAGTGCTTAACAACACAAAGATTGGATAATCTAATCAAAGCTATGGACTGAAAGTCAGGTTTTAAATAAAGTCTTAAACTAGAAGTTATTGCACCTGCTTCCCGAATATTCCGAGCAAGAGAATTCCTTAGATGCGGGGCACAGTAACTGAAAAGCCCAGGAACCATAACACACCTAAACACCTGTATATGCTACTGTCTGCTTCTGAAAGCCGTTTCAAAATACAGAGCACCGAGCCCACACCACATAATACAAAACCCAGCCTCGCAGGCTTAAAACAGAGACAAGTGCCGTGTTTATTATGAAGTATGTTTCAGCACGCTGAGAGCCGGATCCCATCAAGTCTCCTCAAACTACAGCAACTCAATGTACAGAAGTTATTAACCAAAAAAAAGGGGAGTTAACATTTAATATTTTTTTTTTTTACTAACAATAATAATAATACATTTTATTTATATAGTTATAATTTTGTGAAGCACATGAGACGCACGCATATAAAAACAAAGGTTAAATTATTATTATTATTTATTTATTTATTTATTTCTTATCACACGCCCTTACCCAGGGCGACCTTACAGTTGTATACAAAAAAATGCATATCCAGAATTACAGTACAATTAAGAGCAAAGCTACAAAATACAATGATTTCAGTCCTAATAAGAGCGATTACAAAACCCAGTAAGATTTGATATCGGGGCAGCTCCAGAGCGGAGAACAGTGTTGATCGTTATATCCGGGTTAGCTACGAGCGCATGTGAAATACAAAATACTTCAGATTAGGTTAAGTGCAATAGGGAGCAGATAAGTGCAAGTAAATGAAATACAGATCACAACAAAGTCCAAAACTAAACTACAGAATGAAACCCTACACAGCTGAGTCCCTTTCTAAAGTATGGTGGTGTAATTACAGCAAAGTGGCTCCTTACTCCGGTATTTTTGTGTGAGGTAATGCTTTCTTTTCTTCCCTTAATCACAAAGCTGCCCTGCCACCTCTTTCTGTAAGAAGAGACGTGTAGGGAGACGTCATCAGTGTGTTTCCAAAGTACTTCCGTTTTTGTTTTCGCTGCAGTATGCGTCTGTTGAAGTAGAAAGGGTATCTTTTTATAATAGCAATGCTTGCTTTATTTATAAAGCTTTCTGGAAATCTAAATAAACCATGTCATATGCTTTGCAATTATCCATTGTCGATGTTGCATCCTCAAAAAATCAAGCAGGTTAGTTAGACACGATCTCCCTTTCCTAAAACCATGCTGACTGTTTCGCAGGATATTGTTACCATATAGGTAATTTTCCATTTTGGATCTTATTATAGTTTCCATAAGTTTACATATAATAGAAGTCAGGCTTATTGGCCTGTAGTTACCTGGTTCAGTTTTGTCTCCCTTTTTGTGGATCGGTATTACGTTTGCAATTTTCCAGTCTGTCGGTACAACCCCTGTGTCAAGAGACTGTTGCATGATCTTGATTAGCGGTTTGTAAATAACTTCTTTCATTTCTTTGAGTACTATTGGGAGGATCTCATCCGGCCCAGGGGATTTGTTTATTTTAAGAGCTCCTAGTCCCTTTAACACTTCTGCCTCTGTTATGCTAAAGTTATTTAAAACTGGATAGGAACAGGTCAACATGTGGGGCATGTGGGGCATGTTGTCCGTATCCTCCTTTGTAAAAACTTGTGAAAAGTAATCATTTAATATATTCGCTATTTTTTTGTCTATGATTTTGCCATTTGTGTCTCTTAGACATTTAACCTCCTCTTTTGAAGATTCTCTTGCTTTTAATATATTGGAAAAACATTTTGGAATTGGTGTTAGCCCCCTTAGCAATGTTCATTTCTCTCTCTCTCTCTCTCTCTCTCTTGGCCTTTCTAACTTCCTTTTTGACTTATGTTTGCAGTTCCAAGTACTCTTTATGTGTACTTTGTTTTTGGTCCCTTTTAAACGCTCTGTAAAGTGCCTTTTTTCAGCTGAATATTTTTTTTTTTTAAATTGATCTATTAAACCATTTTGGCCATTTTGTTTTAGATTTAGATTTGTCTACTTTTGGGATGTAATTGTTTTGCACCTCTAGTACTACATTTTTAAAAAACAGCCATCCTTTTCTGTGGATGTTTTCTCTATTTTACTCCAATCTACTTCTGTTAGTCTCTGTTTCATACCTTCATAGTTTGCTTTTCTAAAATTGTAAACCTTAGCTTTAGTCATTACTTTTTGGGTTTTGAAAATCACTTCAAATGAAACCATGTTGTGGTCTGAGTTTGCCAATGGCTCTCTGACCTCTGTTTTAGTTATTCTGTCTTCGTTATTTGAAAAGACTAAATCAAGGCATGCTTCCCGTCTCGTCGGTGCCTTGACAAATTGCGTTAGGAAGCAGTCATTTGTCATATGACCAGAGTCAGAATAGTGCTACTTGACCAGGGTCAGAATTGAGTTCCATGACCATAGTCACCCTTACGGAAATGTCCCATAGAATCCTATAGTAGTACTATAGGACTCTCTATAGGACTAAAAGGGTTTTAAAGGAATCCTGTAGGATTCTTTAAAAAAAAGTATCCTCCTATAGTACTCAAAAGGGTCTCCCTATAGTACCTCAATAGGACTCCTCCTATAGTATGCAAAAGAATAATACTATGACTCTGTTTAGGACTGAAAATGTAAGAATGACTTTTACAGTATATACTAGGTTTATAGATTGAATAAAGCAAAATACTTAACTTTTAATAAACCGTTTAATAAACCTATTTATTTAATTACCAGATACTGAAAATAGCACATTAGTAGGAACAAAATAATGTATAATAAATTTAAGCAGAGCTGTTTTTGTTTTATTTTATTCTGTTTTAAAATATTTCTGATATAGCTGGGGTGTGTAAACTTTTTAAAACAAAATAAAAGCACATCATAGTAAATAACACAAGTGTTGCCTGCAGATAACTTCAAGTAACCCTTAATATTTAAAAAGACAAAGCAGCAGCCATAATGAATATGGACAGAATTTATTGTCCTACAAAATTTTAAATAGATATAATAAATTATTATATACAAATATGCACATTTTTAAAAAATATAAATAAATCAACAGATGTACAGACTCCTTTACTTTAACCATATACGTTTTCTTTTTGACAATAACAATACTATATTATCCTGTTCATACATGTGTAACAGGGTGGAGGCTGGGCGTGAACTGGCAACCCTACGCACTCCAAGTGAGCATCTAAACCACAATGCAAAAGAGCCGAGCTCGTCTGCATACATGGTTTTAGAGCTCTTAACCTCCTCTCTTCTCATCGACAGGGGACAGAATCCGTAATGGCACTATACCACACAACACTGCACGTTACACATGTCAAAACAGAAAGAGTTGTACCACGTCCTTATCGCTAGGCTGTGAATTTGTGATTTGTGAAAAGGGCAGGACAATTGCAGTCACTTGTGTTCTTTTTTTAATTTTCCTGCAAGCTGCCTTCCTTCTTTACTTGCACAGTATTTAATTTCCAAGTGGTGCTCTAGCTGTGAGAAACAGCTGTCTGTGATATGTAAAACATCAGGAAGACACAGGCATTAACTGTGTATTGCTCACGCTGACAAACATGTCTGCATGTCCATGTTATAAGGCTTGATAATGCTTCATGTTCATCTAAAATTTCTGTTGCGCTTCCTGATTCTAATAGGTCCTGTAATGCTGCCAACAGAGTTGAAAGGTCATAGCAAGCATCATATGAACTTTTGGAATCAGAAAATAAAAAAATGGACAGTCACTTAGCAGTCTAGAGCAGTAATTTAGCTCAAAGCTACTTAGAGAAAACTATAGGAGAAAAATGATAAAACTTAATATTGCAGCAAAGAACTCCGAATGATTGCCAACCTCATAACAAGATTAGGAATAAGTAAAACAAAAAACAACATTAAAATGGAATTTGAATCTATTTACTCTTTAATAATTTAGTAATAATAATTTCGTATGAAAATTGTTTTGTACATTCTGATGAAAACATGGTTAACATTGATTAATTTGTGAAGAATTGTTGAAACGCTCATTTTAAAGTATGAAACACCTAATCCCTTTCAACTTCATTTGGCATGAAATTCACAGAACTCTTCTCATCAATTGACATCCTAACACATTTCCTTTCCAAATGGTCCAAAAACACAGCCTCTGTTTTATCATTCTTGTGAATTTCAATGAGAAAGTTTGAGGATATGCTAAACTCTCTACTGTATATAAAATCTGCAATTTTTTTCCAGTTTCTTCACAGTCAATATAGCTATCTCTCTCCCATGAACAGAGCATGGCCCATCTCTGCACTTTACTAGCAGAAGAGAGGTTAGTTCAACAACATGACTATTTTGCAATTCAGCTGTAAAGTTAGACCTTTTCATTACATGGTTATAGTTTTTAGTGCGATACAAAACATGATTGTAAATAAACCTGTCATACACAAGTACTTCTTTTTTAACTTGATGACCAAGTAGAAATTCTTGTTGATCCAATAAGTTTTTTTAAGAAAATATGTACAGGTTCACTGGCACTTTGTATGCTTGTAGCTTTTTTACCTTTTTTTATCACAGTATACATTTCACACACTTGTTTTGATACGCTCTGTGTACCCTAGAAAAGGCTTTTTAATACCCTGTTGTACCCTTCATAAGGGAAAGCAGAGGTTGCCCAAAGAGCTCCCCAGTCACTAACACCTCTAGGTAAATGCAGAAGTAGATGGACATTAAAGGTCAAGTGACTTTTACCACACAGAGTCTCAGTTTGGTTTACAAACTCCTTAAGAACCACACTTACTTTTCTAAGAGTTTCTCTAGTAATTGAGTCTGTCAAAAGATTATTCACTGAATAGACCAAGTAAAACCAATGTTGAATGTATCTCAAAGGTAAAATCCCCCTTACTACACCAAGAAGAACACAGTGCATGTATTCAGATACAAAAGACCGTGACATATTCAAAACAGGTAAAAACAACAACGGGGAAGAGCCTTTAACACCATTCACTGGGTTTCCACTTTCAGAAGCAGCAATTGCATCTGCTTTGTGCTGTTCATGAGTTCTTATAGGTGGATCTTTTTCTTTAATGGGGTGTACTCTAGTGAATTCTCTTCCCTTGTGAACATGCTGACCAGGATGCAGACAAAAGTCACAACCATACTTGCCATTAAACAGGGTTGTGTTACGAAGGGCTGGTCTAGCCACCGAATCTGCTGAACAAATTAAAGTATGTATTTTAACAACCTTCTGACCTTCTCCTGGAATTATTACTGTTACACCTGTTTCGTGCAAATCAGTTAACTCTTTAACAAAAACACTCAAGTAGCTATCCATCCTGGGCTTTCCTGGGCCAAACCACAGACATGACAACAGAACATTGTTGATTCTTAACTTGTATGGGAGTTCATTCACCATTACCTGAATAGGCCAGAAACTGCTTCTGGATGATTTAAATACTTAAACACCATCACTGTTCCACTGAAGAGAAATGCCATTCTGACCAAACTGTGTGGAATTCCTTACTTTTTGGTACAGTTTCCCAGATGTGACATCACCTATCTCTCTGCTTCTAGTGTGGACATTTTTCTGGATGGAATCTAAAACGGCTTCTTTTTCAAGCAGTTCCTGCTTTTTCAATGGGAGCTGGATGAAAAAGTGACCAGCCTTTTTGTTTAATTCTTTATTAAACCCCTCACCACATTCTGGACAGGAATCTACATTATCATTCTCAGGGCAGATGTATGATTGGCATATTTTACAAAAAAAATGCAGCACCATAGATGACAAGTCTGCACAATTGAACTTTTTGTACAGATAGTATTTGGTTGTTTTAGGAAAGTCTTTAACATGACATGACATAAGTTCAAGAAGATTATCCAAAGCAGAATCTGTCAGTCGATGTTTCAATGCAAAGGTCACTTTCATTTTTACTGAGCGGTGCTCCTGGATATAGTGGGTGATTGTCAAACTCATCCTACAGAAGAGAGGAAATACAGTTAGGAAGAGTAGAACCTACAGGAAATCTTAAATGGTATTATCATTGATCAGAAACGTTATCTGGAATGCATAACTTTAAACAAACACAACAGGATATATCACAATTCATAAAATTCGTAAAAATGGTTTAATTCTGGATTTGCAAAAGTGTAAGATACTGTAGCGGTGGTGCGAATGGATGGACTGTGGGGGTGTATTTAGACAGGGGAATTTGAAAACAATTTTTGTCCAGTGTGTACTGTGTTAAGTGTTGTGGGCGCCAGGGTTGTATTGTATTTTGTGTGTGTCTCTCTCTCCCCGCTGTTATCTTGCCTGCTGTTTCTGTGCAGTCTGCAAGTGTTGACGTGAGTGCGCTGTTTGTGTTCTGTTCTGTTCTGTGTTCTGAGTCGGGTTCGCTTTTCTCAATAGCTACTTTACCAAACCAATGTAGTAAGACCATCGTTTAGGTAAGTGTTTCCCAAACATCATTGAAACTACTAGCTCTTGAACTTCTACTTGAGTTCACGAGCGGTCTGAGGGAATCGTGAAATGTTTGGGTAATGCATTGTGACACCATAGAAACCAAAAACATAATAGTTCACCAAACGAAAAATATATCTGCACACTTGATTTTGCTAAATAATTCATGTGTTTCAAACCTGCCTACGCTCTTAAGAAACCACCATATGATGCACTTCAAGACCGCTAGTTAAGTTGCAGCTTCACGTGGGGTTTTGGGATCGATCGAACAGAAATCGATCGAACGCCGCTGCAGTAAACCGTAATAATTAATAATCTTCAAACTCCAAGTACGACTGTTATAGGGAATTGGAGACGTATCCCTATTTAGTGTGGTTCAAGTTAAGAGCTATTCCATTTTAACCTCACTGCCTGGTCTGATCTTTTATTTTCCACCGTCACCGCCGCAGAACATTGCCCATAGCATGCTCAACGCTACAATATTATACTTGAACACTACAAGCAATGCCATCTTAGGTCTTGCATGTTCATTTTAAAATAATGTACCCAAGGCATCGGTGGTCTCTGTATGTGTGTTATTGTGCTTATGAACTATTTTAAATTGCTTACATAAAGTACTCGCATTCATTTATGCAAAATAATTTAACAATGTAATGTGTCAAGGGATAGACAGAGCTGTAAGCCTAGGCTGTTAGCAAATTGGTTGTGAAATTGGTCAAAGCAAACTATATACACTCGTTAGTTCTAAATAAATGTAAATTAAGTAAATGTAATGCAGTTGTGCATATAATTGTCATTACATGTTATGGGATTGGATGTTAAGCATACAGTATACACGGTAAGATTATATAACATTTAAAAGATTATATACAGACGTGCTCAAATTTGTTGGTACCCTTACAGCTCATTGAAATAATGCTTCATTCCTCCTGAAAAGTGATGAAATTAAAAGCTATTTTATCATGTATACTTGCATGCCTTTGGTATGTCATAGAATAAAGCAAAGAAGCTGTGAAAATAGATGAATTATTGCTTATTCTACAAAGATATTCTAAAATGGCCTGGACACATTTGTTGGTACCCCTTAGAAAAGATAATAAATAATTGGATTATAGAGATATTTCAAACTAATTAGTTTCCTTAATTAGTATCACACATGTCTCCAATCTTGTAATCAGTCATTCAGCCTATTTAAAAGTAGTCACTGTGCTGTTTGGTACCATTGTGTGCACCACACTGAACATGGACCAGAGAAAGCAAAGGAGAGAGTTGTCTGAGGAGATCAGAAAGAAAATAATAGACGAGCATGGTAAAGGTAAAGGCTACAAGACCATCTCCAAGCAGCTTGATGTTCCTGTGACAACAGTTGCAAATATTATTAAGAAGTTTAAGGTCCATGGAACTGTAGCCAACCTCCCTGGGCGCAGCCGCAAGAGGAAAATCGACCCCAGAGTGAACAGAAGGATAGTGCGAATGGTAGAAAAAGAACCAAGGATAACTGCCAAAGAGATACAAGCTGAACTCCAAGGTGAAGGTACGTCAGTTTCTGATCGCACCATCCGTCGCTTTTTGAGCGAAAGTGGGCTCCATGGAAGAAGACCCAGGAGGACTCCACTTTTGAAAGAAAAACATAAAAAAGCCAGACTGGAATTTGCTAAAATGCATATTGACAAGCCACAATCCTTCTGGGAGAATGTCCTTTGGACAGATGAGTCAAAACTGGAGCTTTTTGGCAAGTCACATCAGCTCTGTGTTCACAGACGAAAAAATGAAGCTTTCAAAGAAAAGAACACCATACCTACAGTGAAACATGGAGGAGGCTCGGTTATGTTTTGGGGCTGCTTTGCTGCGCCTGGCACAGGTTGCCTTGAATCTGTGCAGGGCACAATGAAATCTCAAGACTATCAAGGCATTCTGGAGCGAAACGTACTGCCCAGTGTCAGAAAGCTCTGTCTCAGTCGCAGGTCATGGGTCCTCCAACAGGATAATGACCCAAAACACACAGCTAAAAGCACCCAAGAATGGATAAGAACAAAACATTGGACTATTCTGAAGTGGCCATCTATGAGTCCTGATCTGAATCCTATCGAACATCTATGGAAAGAGCTGAAACTTGCAGTCTGGAGAAGGCACCCATCAAACCTGAGACAGCTGGAGCAGTTTCTCAGGAAGAGTGGGCCAAACTACCTGTTAACAGGTGCAGAAGTCTCATTGAGAGCTACAGAAAACGTTTGATTGCAGTGATTTCCTCTAAAGGTTGTGCAACAAAATACTAGGTTAGCGGTCCCATCATTTTTGTCCATGCCATTTTCATTTGTTTTCTTATTTACAATATTATGTTGAATAAAAAATCAAAAGCAAAGTCTGATTTCTATTAAATATGGAATAAACAATGGCGGATGCCAATTACTTTTGTCAGTTTCAAGTTATTTCAGAGAAAATTGTGCATTCTTCGTTTTTTGTGGAGGGGTACCAAATTTGAGCACGTCTGTAGGTATTTTTCTTAATATAATTTTACTTACATTTTGACAGTCCACTTCAAATTCACACTGGGTGGAGAGGCAGGAAGCCCTATTAAACTCCGTTTCATCTTCACCTGAATTGGAAACCTCTTCATCGGACAGCTGTAAAACAGTAATAATTTAGTGTATAATAAAGTAGATTTTACATTTATTTAAATTCAGAATTCTCATTTTTGCAATCTATTTTTTGGGTGGTTCAAACTACAGTCAGACGTATACCCTTCCCTCATATCAACACAGTTGTAACTTTGTTTATTTTGGTTAGAGGTCTACAATGTAGCAGCCTACTTCAAGTTCAAAGTAGTATAATTGCTTATAGCCACATTGATCTCAGGGGAATCCTCATGCAACTGGTGTTCGAGGCCGCAGGGCGAGTTATATTAAAACATATTTCTACCACGAAAACCATTTGAAATGTACAGTTTTTATCTATAAAACCGGATCATTAAGACATGCTTTAATTTACTCCTTAGAATTAATACTCTCGTAGGGTTAAATGGCATTCCCTTGTGATTTTGTATTGGAGCTATGAAATAGCTGAGCGAGATCCAGGGAAACTGAATTACACTCTTCTGTAAAGCCGATTCACCCATACATAAATAAAGTAAACATCTGAAGCACATTTTTTTTTTAAGTGTCCTATAATATAACTCAATGTATGGGATATCGAATTGCCTTTACACTTCCTTTCAAATAACGAATATAAGAGTAGAATTATCCCTCGGTAACATTATATCCAAAACCTATATTTTTCGGCAGGACAGTTCTCCTCGTGGTTTTCAAGAAGTCCTGTTTCATCACCGAGGAAGAAAACTTGATCAGGTGTTAGGACAGTGTTAAGGGAAGTCTCAGTTGGTTCCTCCTCATTTTCCGTTGAGCAGCCAGGCTGGCTATAAGTACATTCATTTATTTCTATCCCTCTCCTTACTTTTGTCATACGAGGCATATCTTCTTCTGCTTCATGATGTAAGAAACGTTTATGACACCCTCTCCATTTCAATAAAAGTCACCTTATCGGAGAGTAAACTGTCAACAAAAGAGAGAAGTGCTGCTGACTGCCTGCATGGCGCGCGCCCTACTTTTCAAATGTACCTGCACGAGACCAGCAAAGTGACCGTTTGTGTTTGACAGGTGGCTCCCACAGTATTACATACCACTTCATGGAGCAGTAAAGAGATGGAGAAAATGTCATTTGCATTGTTTGATTTTTTTTGAAGAGAATGCGATAGAAATTGGCAAGAAAGAGTGGATTGTAGAATTTGATGAACGTAGTTACAAAAATAATGTAATTGAAACCAAAAATGTTTATGAGATGGTGGACTTAAACCTAGTGGAAAAGGGGACCTTCAAAAGAAAAATCCAAAATGGTTAACCTGTCCATCTTATGTACTGGCAATAGGTAAGACAAAGTGTAATGCTCTATATCAATTTGTCAATCAACTAAAAAGATTAAATAATGCTGAGGAAACTGAAGGTATGGGATGGACACCCTTGCTTACAGTAAACAGTATATATATATATATATATATATATATATATATATATATATATATATATATATATATATATATATATATATACAGTGCCTTGCATAAGTATTCACCCCCCTTGGACTTTTCCACATTTTGTAATATTACAACCTGGAATTAAAATGGATTTAATTAGGATTTTTTGTGACTGATCTACACAAAATAGTCCATAATGTCAAAGTGGGGAAAAAAAATCTACATATTTTTCAAAATTATTTACAAATAAAAAACTGTCTTGATTGCATAAGTATTCACCCCCTTTGCTGTGACACCCCTAAATAAGCTCTGGTGCAACCAATTGCCTTCAGAAGTCACATAATTAGTTGAATGGAGTCCACCTGTGTGCAATTAAAGTGTCACATGACCTCAGATTAAATACACCTGTTTCTGGAAGGCCACAGTTTGTTAAAGAGCATATCAAAACAAACAGCATCATGAAGACCAAGGAGCTATCTAAACAATTCTGGGATAAAGTTCTGGAGAAGCACCAATCAGGGTTGGGTTATAAAAAAATATCCCAAACTTTGAACATCCCCCGGAGCACCGTTAAATCCATTATTAAGAAATGGAAAGAATATGGCACAACCGCGACTCTGCTTAGAGAAGGCCGTCCACCAAAATTCAGTGACCAGGTAAGGAGGGCATAAGTCAGAGAAGCAACCAAGAGGTCAATGGTAACTCTGAAGGAGCTGGAGAGATCCACAGCTGAGATGGGAGAAACCGTCCATGGGACAACTATAACCCAGGCGCTCCACAAAGCTGGGCTTTATGGAAGAGTGGCGAGAAGAAAGCCATTTCTGAAAAAAACCCATATCAAATCCTGTTTGGATTTTGCCAAAAGGCATGTGGGAGACACAGCAAACATGTGGAAAAGGGTTCTCTGGTCTAATGAGACCAAAATTGAACTTTTTGGCCTTAGCGCAAAACGCTATGTGTGGCGCAAAGCCAACACTGCTCATCACCCTGAGAACACCATCCCCACGGTGAAGCATGGTGGTGGCAGCATGTTATAACATGTTATGGGGATGCTTTTCATCGGCAGGGACTGGGAAACTGGTCAGGACTGAGGGCAAGATGGATGGAGCCAAATACAGGGAAATTCTAGAGGAAAACCTGTTTCAGTCTGCAAGAGGACCAGTGACTGGGAAGGTTCACCTTCCAGCAGGACAATGACCCTAAACACACAGCCAAAGCTACACTGGAGTGGTTTAAAAACAAGAACCTGAATGTCTTAGAATGGCCCAGTCAAAGCCCAGACATCAATCCGATTGAGAATCTGTGGCAAGACTTGAAAATTGCTGTTCACCAACGGTCCCCATCCAACTTGACAGAGCTTGAGCAATTTTGCCAAGAAGAATGGGCAAAATTTGCAGGATTCAGATGTGCAAAGCTGGTAGAGACTTACCCAAAGCCAAAGGTGCTTCTACCAAGTATTGACTCAGGGGGGTGAATACTTATGCAACCAACAAATGTCTTTTTTTTTGTTTAATTAAACAAAACAAAAAATGTGTCACAATAAAAAATATTTTGCACCTTCAAAGTGTTAAGTATGTTGTGTAAATCAAATGGTAAAAATCCCAATTAAATACATTTTAATTCCAGGTTGTAACACTACAAAATGTGGAAAAGTCCAAGGGGGGTGAATACTTATGCAAGGCACTGTATATATATTGTGACATTTACTTTTTTTGTTTTAATGAACTAGCCTACATACTAAACAGTGAACATACAATCAATACTGCTGTATAATCATAACTCTTACTCTAAGTTACTGAGGTAAAAGTATACCTAATTCTCTCAGAACACTACCTTCACTTTAAAAGCTGTTATTACTACTTTGTATGGTATTTTCGTATTACTATTGATATCTATAGTAACATACAAATCAAGGCTATTTTCACCTTAGTACGAGAACATTATGGGGTACCATGTTTCCGTTACAAGGTGTATAAAGACCCACTGTTGAATTTTAACCAGTGTAGGCACAGTATAAATATGATTAAATATGAACTATTTTTTAGGGGACTGGCAGACTGTTTCACAAAAAGCAAAGTGTATACTTAATTATGAAAAGGAGGAAACCCCTTCCAAGTGTAAGCGGGATAAATGCCGGGACCAAAACAACTATCATGACAATGATAGAAATACTTTAATGTGGCCTAATATTTATTTTTAAGAATGTGAAGTGCAGACTAATCTAATCATAACTATATAATATAACGCATTTAGTCATAAATACTACAAATAATAAAATAAAATATAAAAATAATAAACAGCAAAAGACAGCTAACATTTCAACATATACTTTAGAACTCCCAGATATACTGGAACGAGTGGAATTACTGAAAATGGATTTGTCCACCACCAACTATGCCAACACCAATATACAACAATGGGGGAAAAGAGAGATGAGGTAGGAAAATTGTGTTATTTAGGTTACTACCCGATGACCGTCTGCAGGCTTAGTAATGCCCTGAACCAAAGGCGAGGGAGCATAATACTAAGGTATAACCCGAACAAGAGGGTGTTACTATATGGAGAGGTTTGTCTCCAAAAATACTGAAGTACACAGTATCCATGGCGTAAAAGTGATAAAAAGGAGGTATTTTCATGCAGTTTGATATATGTATATATTATATAACTATTTCACTTACCCACACATTTGTTTATGATTTTAGAAGGTACAACGGACTGAAAAAGCGTCAGTATCAAAAAGGAAGCTACAGATGTGTTGTCACAAAGACACAATGAAGCTAACTGCAGACCTATTACGGGTATTTCACACTGCTGAAGAACTTGCCAATAAATCCCTGACTGGATTCAAATCCAATGCACATAAGGATTCACAAGCAAAACAACCCCTTAATCCAGATATTGTGGATGCGATTATTGGTAAGAACAATCACATTTTAATTCTGTAAAAGCTTGTATAAGCAAGCAATAACGCATGAAAAGGCATGCAGTTTTACTGAGGTTGCCAGGCTGTGGTAGGTGTCTATTTTATACTTAAACTTATGGTCAGGTATGAAGGCTTTAGAAGCTCTATTTGGAATTATTGTCCCTATTTACTAATCTTTAAGGAGTGTTCTGATGTTCGAATGTTTTGTTAAGGACTATTACTTTAAATCCTTTTTGACTTAATAATGTTTAAAGTAATAAAAGCCATTGAGACTACTTTGTTTTAGGTCTTATTCAGATTTTTAAAGCATTATTTAAACTCCAAACATGTGTATTGATACTGAAGCATTCCTTAAAACACTTTAGTAAATAGAGCCCATTATTTGAATATTATTACTACATAAATGTAGTTTGAAATATAGGACCCTATTCTTAAAACTTTTGGGCCATGTAGCCTAGTTAGTATACTT
>NW_026708565.1:0-46173 GCF_902713425.1 Acipenser ruthenus | reverse complement strand
CTGCCCCGAGACAAAGGAGGGCAGGGACTGATTGACATCCCCTCCCGGGTCGCTGCATTCAGATTGCAGGCAGCCTAGAGACTGCTGTACACCCCTGAGCTGAGCTGGAGAGGCATGGCTTTGTCCCTCCTCAAGAGGGTTGGGGGGCTTGGCTTAGACAGACAGCTGTTTTTAATGACCCCCAGTAAAGTTATTAGAACTGAGCTGGAAAGCTTTTACAGTAACATGTTAAATGCCTGGGGGTTAATTAAGATTTTAAGGACAGATGAAAGCCTCTGTACATGTTTTATTTTTGAGGAGCCTTTGTTTTTTAATAGAATTTTTAACATTGATGCTTTTAATTCAAAACAGCTTTTGTTTTGTGTTTTTACAGGCCGGAGTCACCACCCTGGGTCACCTGGTAGACTGGACTGAGTGGCGATGGAAGACTGGGGCTGAGCTGACTGCAGTGTTGGGTCTGCGCTCGGTGCGCTTCATAGGGAGGGTGCTGAGAGAGATCCGAGCCTCCCTGAGCCCAGCAGTGTTGGAGTTCATGGCGCAGTGCTTCTCAGAGAGGCAGGCCCCGGAGCGTGAGCCTGATTTCCCCTCAGTGCTGCTCTCCCCTGCACTGCCGGAGGAGGAGGAGGAGGGGGGGGAGCGACCCGGGATGCTGTTATCCCTGGATGAAGAGACCAATTTACAGTTCCACTCTGCAGAGAAGAGGCAGCTGTACGGCACTGTGGTTAAGACCCGGCATTATCACAGACTTAAAGACCTGACTGATACCAAGTGGAGGGCTCACCTGGCGATGGAGGAGTCTGTGCGGCCGTCCTGGAGGGTGCTGTACAAGCTGCCTCTGCCCAAGCGCTCCAGGGACCTGCAGTGGCGAGTGTTGCATGGCATTGTCGCCACGAACCGCTGGCTGAGCCGAGTTGACCCAGGTGTGGGGGAGCAGTGCCCCTTCTGTCTCGCTGTGGAAACTGTGTTTCACCTTTTTACAGACTGCCCACGACTCCGGCCTTTTTTTATTTTTCTAGAAGGCCTGCTGATGAACCTCGGGGTGCGTTTTACT
The DNA here is from genome assembly GCF_902713425.1 of Acipenser ruthenus. Lineage (NCBI taxonomy): Eukaryota > Metazoa > Chordata > Actinopteri > Acipenseriformes > Acipenseridae > Acipenser > Acipenser ruthenus. The sequence continues at coordinate 45,122 of NW_026708565.1, read as the reverse complement.
AAAGAGTTATTAATTTTAAGTATTAAGTATTCTTTTAAATATCGTCATCGGTGTGCCCTGATTAATTTTCTCCTGGGTCAAGCGAAGCTGGCGATTTTAAAATCCCGTAAGAACAGATTATCTAGCACTGGTATAGATGATGCCCTGTGTGTTTTTAGAGTTCTGGTTGTAACCAGGGTAAAAGCTGATTTTTCTTATTACAGCATGATGAATGATATGGGTAATTTTATGATGAGGTGGTGTATTGAGGATGGGGTGTGTGCAGTGGGTGAAGATGGCATGCTAATTTTTAAAATTGTTGGTGTGTTTTTAGTTTTTTTGCTGTTTTTAGAATGTTTCAGTTATTTATCTGTGTTTTATTCTTGTTCTATTATGACCAGTGCTGGAATTTACTAGTTTTATTTATGTTATTTTAATGTTTTGTTGCTTTTCTTTTGTGTTGTTCAATAAAGGGATTTAAAATCTCTCTCTCTCTCTCTCTCTCTCTCTCTCTCTCTCTCTCTCTCTCTCTCTCTCTCTCGTTGCATGCTGGGAGTCTGTGGTGAGCGAGTGAGTGGTGGCGGGAGTGTTTGAGTTTGTGTACGGTTTTGCTGTGCATGAAATTTATATTTTTTCTTTTTCCTTTGTTGTGTTTGTTTATTGTTAAAGTATTTGATTTTTATTTAGTTGTTTTGTTTTCTGGCCATTATGGCCTCGCTTAGGAGGCAGATCACCTCCCAGCTTTTCATATGATTCTTTGACCAGGAGAAATGGGTTTAAGATTGTGTCGCAGGAGCAGGTGTCGGTAGAGGACTGTGCTTTGGCCGTAGGAAAGGAGGTAGGTTTCGAGAATACCATCTGTGCCTCAAGAATGAACAAGAGTATTGTGATGTTTTTTAAAGACTGAAGCTCTTGTTAATGATATTGTGGAGACAGGGGTTACTGTGAAAGGCAGTTCCCTTTCAAGTCGAAAATAACCATCAACATGAGATATTGCCGTCAGGCAGCACCGGTAGGCTGAGCTTTTATAGCAAAGCTGCCGATAGGCCCCCACGCCAGCTGCAGTGTAAGCCCGCCCCCCTGGGAGCTTACTTAACTGCGCGCGCGGGGATGCACTTCCTCTTTTGTCTTCAGCCTTGGTACGGTAGGTAATAGATAATAGAGCTTGTTAACTGATTGTACTCGATAAGCTTTACGCTTGAGAAGCTGGTTAATTACCCCTTCTCTGAGTTTATTTCAGTTATTGTGTTATTTAGAATTATATATATTTTCTTGTTAATATATATATTTTTCCTTTCGCTTTGCTTCGGCATCGCGTCTTCGTGGTCTCCCGTCTTCCTTTTCTTATTGTTATTATTATAATATATAATTTATATTATATTTATTATTGGGTTTTTGTGTATATATATATTGCTATATATATTTTTTATTGTATATTGTTTGGGACGCGTGTTGCGTTGGCCTTAGGCCACGCGCATTATTGCAGCCTCGGTCTTGCTTAGGCTAGACCGCGTGTGTGTGTGTGTGCGTGCAGCCTGCATTGCAGTCTCCCCCCCCACCGCGGCGCGTTCTACCGCCACGTGGCTGCTATTGAGTATAGCCCACTGTCTTACACTATACGTAGTGTCTGCTGCAGCGTCCAAACAAAATAAAAAAAAAAAAAAAAAAAAAAAAAAAAAAAAAGTTTTTTTCCCATACAGTATAAGGAAGACGACCACCAAGTGCATTAACTGTTGCCCTTATAAGCAGCACAACACCTTGTCTTTCGAGACTCAGACACAGTACTAGAGCACATAGCGTCTCCGCTTTGCGGGTCAGCTGACGTGGATCGTCTGGTGCAGTACACGCGCCCCGGCGCTTTCGGTGTCAGCGCTTAGGCGCCTGGTGTAGCGCTTCGGCGCCTAGTGCTTGGGCTCAGTGCACGCAACGCACCTGTGCACGCACCTCGACGCTCGGTGCTCGGTGCCTCGGTGCACGCACCTCGACGCTCGGTGCTCGGTGCCTCGGTGCACGCACCTCGACGCTCGGTGCCTCGGTGCCTCGGTGCACGCACCTTGACGCTCGGTGCTCGGTGCCTCGGTGCACGCACCTCGACGCTCGGTGCTCGGTGCACGCACCTCGACGCTCGGTGCTCGGTGCCTCGGTGCACGCACCTCGACGCTCTGTGCTCGGTGCCTCGGTGCACGCACCTCGACGCTCGGTGCTCGGTGCACGCACCTCGACGCTCGGTGCTCGGTGCCTCGGTGCACGCACCTTGACGCTCGGTGCTCGGTGCCTCGGTGCACGCACCTTGACGCTCGGTGCTCGGTGCCTCGGTGCACGCACCTCGACGCTCGGTGCTCGGTGCACGCACCTCGAAGCTCGGCGCTCGGTGCCTCGGTGCACGCACCTCGACGCTCGGTGCTTGGTGCACGCACCTCGACGCTTCAGTGCACGCACTTGACGTTTGCCTCAACGCACCTTAAAGCTGTTCGCTTGGTGCTCAGTGCTTAACGCTCGGCGCTCCTATTACTGGCACGGTACGCTTCGGCATACAACGTGCTGCACCATGTCTTTTCACCGCTGTGTCACCTGTGGGACGAAGTTACCGGCTAATGACCCGCATGAGGACTGCGTGTCCTGTCTGGGGCCGGAGCATGCGGCATCTGCTTTGGCAGATAAAGCCTTTTGCACGTTATGTGCAAGCTTTCAGACGCGCACTCTGCGTCGTAGGGCGAGGAGAGCAGTCGGGGATCGCTCCCCTTCATCTGGGTCGTCACACACCCTTTCCGCCCCGCAGCCTTCTTTGGCTTCCCCGCCAGCGAAGCTGCCTTTTTCCAGGAGTTCGCCTTCCCAGGTTACCCCTGGTCAACGATCTCCTGACGTTAGGCGTAAGAGAGACCGCTCCCACAGCCTTTCTGTAATGCGAGGCCCTTCTCCTCGCGGCGAACGCCCCCGTCAGATCTCGAGATCCCGCTCTAGATCGCCCCGAAGGAGAGGACGTTCCCGATCTCCTCGTCGCGACAGGCGAGGTGGTGTAACTGAGCTCACCAATAAGATGTCTCAGTTTATGGACCTTATGATGGGGCAGCAATCGCTGCTCATGTCCCTTGCCACAGCTCGGGCCGCAGAGGAGACAGTCAGACCGGCTGTCAACCAGCCGATCATCCTACCACAACCCCTGTCCGTTCCAGTTGCGCAGCAGGACGCATGGGACGTGGATGCTATCTCTCGAGATGCATCAGAGGGTGAGCCTCTCCACGGAGAGGATAGTGTGGAGGCAGAGCTCACGTCCCACCACTCAGAGTCTGAGATGGAGGTAGGCGTAGATGACTCTTTATGGTCCCTAGTAGAGCGGGCGACTCGCCACCTGGGCTTAGAATGGCCTGCCACTGAAGAACCTAGGCGCTCTCTTTTTGAGTCGCCTTTGGCGCAGGGCCAGCAGTCTAGGACGCTTCCGGCCTTCCCAGACTTTGTTAAGGAGGTGCAGTCCACTTGGGGGACTCCAGCCTCCGCCCCGGCAACCTCGCGTAAGGCGGCTGCCTTTACCATGCAAGGTGCGAGTGAAGCGGGTCTGGCGTCATTTCCGCCAGTTGGCGCTGCGTTCGCAGCGTTGGTGAAGTCACCAACACTCTCTGGGTTGGTGAAAGACCCCACCTGCCCTAACAAGCAGTGCAGGATCACTGAGGTGCACCTCAAGAGGGGCTATTCGGCGGCTACAGAGGCAGTTAGGCTGTCCAATCTGGCCAGCCTCCTCTCAGTTTATCAGGCTGCGCTAATAAAGGATCTCCCAGACTACCCTTCGGTGTCTCTGAGAGCGGAGTTGGGGCTAGTTGCCCAGCTGCTGGTCAAGCTAGCCCAGCTTAACGCGCGGGCCCAGGGCAGGAGCATCGCGTCTCTGGTGGTGGCCAGACGACAGCTCTGGCTCTCGCAGGCGAGAGTCCAGGAGCATGACAAAGCTCCCTTGTTGGATGCCCCAATTACACCGGGGCACACATTTGGCCCAGCGGTGGAAGAGATGCTGCAAAGCTCAGCTAAGGCTAGAGAGGCATCACAGCAGTTGGCTACGATATGGCCGCGTAGGCCTTTCCAGGTCAAACGCCCACAAGAACATCAGTGGCGTAGAACACCACCGCAACACCAGCCGCGTCCAGGGGGTACTAAGACCTCCCCGGCGGATACAGCAGCGCGTGGCCAAATCCCAAGGGGACGACCGCAGCGCACAGGGTGGCGACCTAGAGGAGGCGGCAGACCACGCCCTCGTGGCTCTGGCCAGGCCCCTCGTGAGCGAGCGAAGCCTAAGCAGCCCTGAGAAAACCAGGCAGCCATTAACCCAACCCTATACTGTTCCACAGCTTCTGTTTTGGCAACAATGCACCAGCGATATCTGGGTGCGCAAAACTATACTCACCGGGTACACCCTTCAGTTCCGGTTAAAACCCCCCCCCCTTCAGGGGGGTGGTGGTAACTGTGGTGAAGGACGTGGTTCAGTCCTCAGCTCTGAATGTGGAAATACAGGCATTGCTCAGGAAGCGTGCCATTCAACTAGTAGACCCTGCTCTGACCGACCAGGGGTTCTACTCCAAATACTTCCTTGTGCCAAAGAAGGACGGCGGGCTCCGCCCTATTCTAGACCTGCGTGTACTGAACAAATACCTACGGGTGTTGTCGTTCAGGATGCTCACGCACAGGCACATTGTCCAGTCTGTCCGGCAGGGCGACTGGTTTACCACCATAGATCTGACAGATGCGTACTTCACGTTCCTATCTGTCCGGGTCACAGGAAGTATCTACGATTCGCATTCCAGAGCAGGGTCTACGAGTTTTGCGTCCTGCCATTCGGCCTGTCTCTAGCTCCTCGAACCTTTTCGAAGTGTATGGACGCCATTTTAGCTCCTTTGCGGGCTCAAGGCGTCCGACTGCTGAACTATCTGGACGACTGGCTCGTCTGCGCGCAGTCAAAGGAGCAGCTGGCACAGCACACAGTGATGGTTACAGACCATCTTCAGCGGCTAGGTCTGAAGGTCAATCCAGACAAGAGCCGCCTCGTGCCCAGCCAACAGACCGAGTTTTTGGGTCTGCATCTGGACTCAGTGTCCATGGAAGCGACCCTATCGACACAAAGAGTTGCCTCATTAGAGCGGTGTCTCTCCCTATTCAGGTTGAGAGAAACAGTCAGCATGGAGCTCTGTCAGCACATGCTGGGGTTGATGGCTGCCGCCTCGCAAGCCCTTCCTTTGGGCTTACTACACCAGAGACCTCTGCAGGCCTGGTTCAATGCCTTCGCGTTGCACCCGCGGAGAGACAAGCACCGCAGGTTGAGGGTATCCCGAACCTGCTGGGAAGCATTACGCTGGTGGAAAGTTCAGTCGAACATCCGCCAGGGCGTGCGCTTGGGTCCCATCTTCCGAAGGGAAGTTATCACAACCGACGCTTCCAACCAAGGTTGGGGAGCAGTCTGGAACGGGACAGGGACCCGTGGAGTGTGGTCAGGACCTTGGAGGTCAGCCCACATCAACGCTCTGGAACTCAGAGCAGTGGACCTCGCCCTTCGGCACTTCTTGCCAGTGCTTCTAGACAAGCACGTGTTAGTGCGGTCAGACAACACCACAGTAGTGGCGTATATCAATCGCCAGGGCGGATTGCGGTCCCCCGGTCTTCACCGGATGGTAAAGCGGCTGTTGCTCTGGGCTCAACCGCGTTTAGCCTCTCTGCGTGCAGTTCATCTGCCGGGCAGAGTCAATTACGCAGCGGATCTCCTGTCCAGAGGAGGTCCTCTTGCGGGCGAATGGCGTCTTCACCCTCGGGTGGTAGAGCGCATCTGGGAATGGTTCGGCACAGCGCAAGTCGATCTCTTCGCTTCGCGAGAGACCACGCACTGTCCCCTATGGTTCTCGGTGAAGGACCTCGACAGCCCCCTGGGGGTGGATGCACTGGCTCACGAATGGCCGCCAGGGCTCCTGTATGCCTTTCCACCGATTCCGATGCTCCCCGCCTTCTTGGAGAAGGTCAGGGTAGAGCGAGCGACAGTGATTCTGATCGCTCCTCGGTGGCCTCGGAGAATATGGTTCCCGAGTCTAGTGCAATTACTGCACGGTCGCCCGAGGGAGCTCCCTCTGCGAGCGGACCTGTTGTCCCAAGCTCAAGGAGAGCTTTGGCATCCGAACCCCAAACTCATGCAGTTATGGGTTTGGCCCCTGAGCGGGAGCGCCTGTCAGCCTTAGGGCTTTCGACTGCAGTTATATCGACCATCCAGAGTGCGAGAGCGCCCTCTACTAGGTCGCAGTATGCGTATAAGTGGCAGTTGTTTCAGAGTTGGTGTCTGGCTGAGAGCCACGACCCAGTCTCCTGTCCCATGGCAGTAATATTGCAGTTTCTACAGAAACTGCTGGATGAAGGGAAATCTCCTTCTACACTTAAAGTGTATTTAGCCGCCATTTCGGCTTGTCATGTACGCATTGACGGTTTATCACCTGGTTGCCATTTTTTGGCATCTCAGTTTCTGAAAGGCGCAAGACGCTTGCGGCCTCCAAGAACGACCAGTTTACCGTCGTGGAGCCTTGATGTGGTGCTAGAAGCCCTTACCAAGGCACCGTTTGAGCCTCTCCACAGCGTGGATATGAAGCTCATATCTATTAAGACTGCATTTTTGCTGGCTGTGGTATCAGCAAAACGCGTGAGCGAGTTACATGCACTTTCAGTGCATCCTTCTTGTACTCGTTTTGCAGGAGACGGTTCTAAGGTCTCCATGCGCCCTAATCCGGCCTTTTTACCAAAGGTTATATCCCCGTTCCACATGAACCAGTCAGTCGAGTTGATGGTGTTCCATCCTCCTCCTTTTTCTTCCCCAGAGGAAGAGCGGTTACACATGCTCTGCCCCGTGAGGGCATTGAGGTGTTATATTGACCGTACAAAGACTGTGAGGCAGACAGAACAGTTGTTCATATGCCATGGTTCTAGATCTTTGGGTCAGCCGCTGTCTAAACAGCGCCTTTCCCACTGGATAGTGGATGCTATTAAATTAGCGTATGAATCTGCAGGCCTTCCACCACCAGGGCAGTTGAAGGCGCATTCTACCAGGGGTATGGCGACATCCTGGGCCCTCTTTCGAGGGGTGCCGGTGTCTGATATTTGCGCGGCAGCCAGTTGGGCTACGCCGCATACTTTCATGAGGTTTTACAGGTTAAATGTACTGGATTCCTCTGCTCCACTGTTTGGAGCATCTGTTTTACACTCTACGACGCCTCAGGATGCGGACGTATAGAGTGGTTGATAGCATGGTGTTGACTGTTCCACCTTTAAGACAGGTGTCATTACGAGCATAGACGCTGAGGCGCAGCTCCGCATATGCCTAGATGTACTGCCTACGCAGTTGCGTTATGACGTAAGTCTGTCCTACTGCCGAGAATCCTCCCTCGCGACAGCTAGGGTACACTGTATCCCATGTTGATGGTTATTTTCGACTTGAAAGGGAACGATAGGTTGCGGATGCAACCCCGGTTCCCTGAAAGAGAAAATAACCATCAAGCTGCGAGGTCGCTCCGGTAGCCTTCACGGCCTGAAGAGCAAAAGAGGAAGTGCATCCCCGCGCGCGCAGTTAAGTAAGCTCCCAGGGGGGCGGGCTTACACTGCAGCTGGCGTGGGGGCCTATCGGCAGCTTTGCTATAAAAGCTCAGCCTACCGGTGCTGCCTGACGGCAATATCTCATGTTGATGGTTATTTTCTCTTTCAGGGAACCGGGGTTGCATCCGCAACCTATCGTTTTCTGCCTGTGCTTCCCCTTGCCTCTCCGGTTGTTAAAGTAACCATTTCAAATGTGCCTCCTTTTTTAAAAAATGAACTACTGATTAATGAACTAAGCCGGCATGGTAAAATCATGTCGGCAGTACGTAGGGTCCCGCTCGGCTCCAGCGCTCCGGAGTTAAAGCACGTCATGTTTTTCCGTAGACAGGTTTTTATGATTCTAAATGATTTAGAAAATGATTTAAACCTTGCAATGAAGTTTAAAATTGAAGGCATAGACTATATGGTTTTTGCTTCTTTGGATTATATGCGCTGCTTTAACTGCGGAGCGCAGGGACATATAAGGAGGAACTGCAAGAAAGGGGAGGCTGGAGCCCGCAGCAGAGAGGAGGGTGGGGCGGACAGGCAGGAGACAGGGTCGGAGAACACAGAAGATGTTCACCGTGAGGGAGGTGAAGGAAAGGTGGTGATTAATGTTGACCCGGGTGAGGGAACATCTGGGTTGCAAGGTGCTCCTACTGGTAACAGCGGGGCGACCCTGGCGGAAAAGTTAGTTATTAGTGAGACAGCGGGGGAAACTGCAGTGAAAACCCCCGCTGTAAATGTGATGAATATAGATGAAGATCAGGAGGGGTTTAAGATGTCAAAAACTGGGAAAAAGAAAAGAACGTTAAATTCATCTGAAAATTTGACAGTGCAAAAAAAAAAGCGCTGGTCGGCATAGATAAGCAAAGAGCTGAGACGAATGGGGCCGCAGTGGATCTCGGCGCTCTGTTGTCCCAGGCGGAGGAGTCTGCCTGCATTGAAGCACAGTCTCCTTGGCCGGCGAGCATGCAAGTCTCTCGCAAGGACTCTCTGTTGAGTTCCGCAGCTGGTGAGACAGACTCTGACAGTGCAGGGGAAGGGGATTTTACTGATGATTCGCAAGTTGATGATAGCAGATTATATACCGCTCAAAGCATAAAAGCTTTTCTAACTGACACTAAAGGAAAAAGAAAAATTGTCATTGAGGATTTTTTTCCTGATTTGAAGCAGTTTGAATCGATGGGCAGGCTGATATTGCAGAATGCCGGGTTAGCTGAGTTTAGTGAAGCTGAATGTTACAGACTAAAGAAATGGTTAAGTACTGTCCGTAGTGTTTTAAAATAAGTACCATGTTTAGTTTTTTGAAACTCCCCTTTTTCTCTGTTGTATTGTTGTTATCTACTGTGTGTTTTGTTCTTGTTTCTCTCTCCCCTTTTGCTTTCATTAACTCTTTAAAAATAGGTATTCTCAATGTAAATGGTGTTCGTGGTTTAAATAAAAGAGAGGCAGTCTTTAAGTTTCTTGAACATAAAAAAACTAACTGTTAGTTTCTTACAAGAGACGCATTCTGATATTTCTAATGAAATTGAATGGAGGAAATAATGGAAGTGAGAAATTTGTTTTAGCCATGGGTCTAATTTAAGTGCAGGGGTAGCGATTTTATTTTCGAAATTTTCGAAATTTTTTAAACCTGAAAGTAATTGATGTTTTTAGAGGCACAATTTTAATGGTGGAGGCCAATTTTAAAAATAATTTTTATTAATATATATGCTCCTAATAATGCTCAGGACAGGAGTGATATGTTTACTGTTCTTGATAAAATGCTGGCAGGCTGTGGGGCACAAGAGATTGTGATTATTGGGGGTGATTGGAATTGCACTGTGGATTATAAAGTAGATAGGAACAATTTGGAGCCCAGTCCACAATCAGCAAAACAGCTTCTTCACATCATTGAATCATACAATTTGGTAGATGTCTGGAGGAATGCAAATAGTACTGCTAGACAGTATACCTGGTTTAAACCTGGCCATAATCTAATTTCAATGTCCAGGCTGGATAGATTTTATACTTCCAGATATCATTTAAATTTGATTAAAGGCTGTTTTATCTCCCCCAGTGGCCTGTCCGACCATTGCCTCATTACATTGTCCAGGGCAGCAGTGTGGAGTAGTGGTTAGGGCTCTGGACTTCTGACCGGAGGGTCGTGGGTTCAATCCCTTGTGGGGGACACTGCTGCTGTACCCTTGAGCAAGGTACTTTACCTAGATTGCTCCAGTAAAAACCCAACTGTATAAATGGGTAATTATATGTAAAAAATAATGTGATATCTTGTAACAATTGTAAGTCGGCCTGGATAAGGGCGTCTGCTAAGAAATAAATAATAATAAAAAAAAATTACACAGTGAATAGCCCACCCCCAAGTCTACCTCCCTGAAAAAAGAACAGGCTCAATAGACTTTTCACAGTTAGATAAGGTTCTTTTTCAGTGTAATAGTTTAAAATATTACATATTGATTAAGAAGCCTTTATGTAAGATGTATTCTTCTGAAGGATAGTAGTTAAGACTCTTATTTAAGAAATTTCTTACTAAATAAAAAAACAGGTTTTTGTACCTTTTCTTCTCTAGGACTGCTTCTTTCTTCTTGGCCAAAAGACAGGGTCTGTTCACCATATTCCCCATAACTCTGCTGCTTGGTCAAAAAACAGACTCTCTTCCTTCTTTCTCTAATTTCTTACTAGTCCTGAGAAAACCCAAAATATATTCAGTTTTAACAGGAAAAGATGACCCTTACTCCAATCACGTATTAAGCCAAAGAATGTAGTGGTCAAATTTTTTAGCTTCAAAAATAACATTAATTAGATGTCTTTGCTTACAATTGTAAGTCGCCCTGGATAAGGGCGTATGCTAATAAATAAATAAATAAATAAATAAATAAATAAATAAATAAATAATAATAATAATAATAATAATTAGAGTTCTCTGTAATGTTAATAGAAACCAGTATGCAAATACAGGTGCATTATGGGGAGGCTCCTAAAAAAACCCTAAAACCTTTACAATTCAGCCTGTGCTAAAATTGTTTTTTAGAATATATTGTAATAAAATCAACCATTACATAGAACCATGTGTATGGACACAGTTACCTACCACGGCCTGAAAATCCCACAGAAAATAATTTGAAAATAATTAGAAACCGATGCTAGTATATTAAAATGAGCTAGAGACAGGAGTCTGCGGTATGGCTGTTCCTCCCGCATTTATACAGTTTAACAGAAAAGACGATTCTTAGTCCTAAACACGTTGTGTATGGTCTTAAAATAACCACATTAAGACAAAAAACGTAGTGGTAACATTTATCAATGCCTAAAATACCTTTAAATCGTTTTTTAAACATAGTCAAAAAACAATGCATTACAATACAACTTGCTTTCTCTTCTTTCTTTCTTTCTGTCTTTTCTTTGTAATAGTCTATAAAATAAAGGTACAACAGACGCCATTTTTAGGGAGGACTATTTTTGACGGATGTCCGTTAAAAAGGGACGGGTCATAAATCACTAAAAGCGTTGGAAAAAGGGGGAGAGGCTTTAGAGCCATAAATCACTCAAAGTGTGGGAAAAGGGGAGGGGCTTAAGGGTCATAAATCAATCAAAGCATGGGAAAAGGGGGATGGGCTTAAGGGTCATAAATCAATCAGAAGGTGTGAAAGGGGCGGGGCTTAGAAGACTGACATACGCTGTCGTGCCTTTACTATCTATCTATCTATCTATCTATACACACACATATATAATGTGTATTATAGTGTAAAACGAGCCTTGCGGCTCGGTTCTTTTAGCCCTTTAGAAATCAGACTAAAAGTATAGTTTTCCAGCGCGGTTGCGCTAATTATTTTTTTTTTAATTAACAAACAGAACACAACAACAAAAACAAAACAAAAACACCCAACTCCGTTTTGGAGCACTGACTACACAGGTAAGTCCCTGACTCTGTGTCTGTGTGTTGTTGATCTGCTCTGTTCTTTTTATGAACACAGTGATTTGGCTGTGATCTGACAGGGGGGTTTGTGGTCTGACAGTGACTGCATTAGTAAAGGAGGTGTCCAGGTCAGTGATGGTATAGTCCACCACACTGTTACCAAGAGCTGAGCTGTATGTAAACCTACCTAAAGAGTCCCCTCTGATCCTGCCATTCATGATATATAGGCCTAGGCCTTGACAGAGATTCAATAATTGTCTCCCATTTTTATTTACCACACTGTCATGGCTATTCCTGTTTGTAGTCATGTGCGTGTGGTATAGAGGGGATTGTCCGAATATGTGGCTGTTCCCCTGTGTGTTAATGGAGTCAGGCAGAGTGCCTGTTCTGGCATTAAAGTCACCGCAGAGCAGCACACTTCCCTGGGCCTGGAAGTGGCAGATCTCTGTCTGGAGATCATGGAAGGTGTCTTCCTTGTAATAAGGGGAGTCCGATGGGGGGATGTAGGCAGCACACAGTTAGATATCTAGTGTAGTGTACTTAGCTCATGATTTTGAAAATTAAGTTCAGGAGCTGCCGTATCTCCCCCATCTCAGAGCTGGCTAGGGTCCCTGGTTTGGAAGCAGCTGCTGCATAGCTGTGTTGCTGCTGCTCTGTCTGAGTGCTGTGCTGGAGCTGCTGCTGTTCCTGGATCCCTCTGGACTGAGCTCTGTTGGGCTGGGTCCCTCTGGGCTGGGCTCTGTTGGGCTGGGTCCCTCTGGGCTGGGCTCTGCTGGGCTGGGTCCCTCTGGGCTGGGCTCTGCTGGGCTGGGTCCCTCTGGGCTGGGCTCTGCTGGGCTGGGTCCCTCTGGGCTGGGCTCTGCTGGGCTGGGCTCTGCTGGTCTGTTGTAGTGTGTGCTGCCGATGTCCAGGCTGCGGAGGCTGGTGTTCTTGGGGGGGTCTCCTCGTAAGCACAGGGCTGCGCTGTCCTTGGTGGTGGTTCGGTGTGCTCCTGTTTCGGGGGTGGCTGGCGGGGTCTCGGCCCATGGCAGTGTCCTTTAGGTTTTTGGCGAAGATCCTAACGCCTTCCTGGTCGAGGTGTACATGGTCGTACAGGTGCAGCGTGCTCAGGGTGGGGTGGTGTGCCAAGTGGACATTAGGCAGAAGGGCACAGCCTCTGGAGATGTCACTGTTGATCCTCTGAATAGTGTGCTGGGGGACGTCCTCTCTGGGCAGCAGGGTGGAGATCACTATCTTTGCACCAGGGAACTCCTTTGTGGCCTTCTCCGCTACTCTCCTTACCGACTCGGCCACATCTTACCCCTGAGAGCCCAGGTCGTTGGTGCCAGTGTGGATGATAATGTGCTCGGGGTCTCTCAGGGTCGACTGGCACAGCAGCTGGGTCGCCCTTTCTGTAGTTGGGCACCAGAATTTTGCTACCCGGCTGCTGGGGAAGAGTCTTCGCTGGTTCAGGCACTTCCCGTTGGAGTCGATAAGAATGGCTACCTTGGAGCTGTATATTTTAGAAGCCTGTCTGCTCGAGTGAGTCTGTGTCTCTGGGGCAGTGTGTGTGATGTGGGAGGGAGGGGTAGTGTGTGTGGTGGGGGAGTGGGGGGTAGTGTGTGTGGTGGGGGGGAGTGTCTCGGTGTCGGGGTGTGCTGGGGGAGTGGGGTGTGTGTTTGGATCAGTGTGTGTGTGGAATGATGTGGTGTGTGTATCGGTGTCGGTGTCAGTCAGACAGGCCCTGCTTGCTGTAGCTCCTGTGTTCTTGGGCTGGCTGTGGTGTTGCTGTTCTGGGTGGGGGGGAGGAGGTGTGACTCTGAGTAGCTGCTCTCTCAGGCTCTGTATGCTCCTCTCTTTGCGCTGCAGCTCCTCTCTCAGCTTGGCCAGCTCGTTTCTCAGGGCCTCGTTGTCCTGCCGCAGCTCTCCCATCTCAGCTCCCAGCTCCCTGATGGAAGCCCTGGCCTCGTTCCTCACCTGCCTCACCTCGTCTCTTATCTGCTGCACGAGGTCGTTCTCTGTCAGTGTGGTCAGGGTGAACTCCTTGAATTCTGCAAACTCCACCTCCAGCAGTGAGAGGCATTCCTTCAAGTGCTGCACTGTGCTGGGCAGTCTGGGGGTGAGCGGGGGGGTGCGGGGGGCTGCAGTGGGGGAGCTGCAGGGGGCTGTGTCTGCAGTGTGGGGGCTGCAGGGGGCTGTGTCTACGATGTGGGGAGCTGACTGCTGTTCTGGGTCTAGTACCTCTGGATTTTTTTTTTCTCCTTCTCAGCCAGTTCTTTTAGAGCCTGGAAATCTTTCTCAAATAGTTCTAGGCTGGCCTCAGTTCCCTGAATCATAATAGTGCAATTATAATACACATTGATGCTGAGCCTTGTGCTGTCAGGGTCAGTTTCATCTCCTATATGCAGTTGCCTTCCTTTGCAAATCCCTCCCAGCTTGATATTACTATGTGCTGTGCAGAGGGCTGTGTGCCAGGCAGTGGGGTGCTCTGTATAGAACAGCAGGTTGGTTTTGGTCCTCTTGCCCCCAGCCAGGCTGCAGTCTGCTATCAGTGTCTCTGGGGACTCCTTCATTAGCTTGTTCTTATACAGCTTCTTTGCCTTTGCACTGGTGACCTCATCAGGGTATCAGATTACACTGCTAGTCTGGCCCCTCCCACTCTGCAGGGCTAAATTGATACATTTATCCATTCCGACCAACTGCCAAAAACCAACTGCCAAAAACCAACCGCTTTTAGCTGCTTTCAGTGACTGAGAGTTTTTAGCTATTAGGTTTTAGTTAATTTGTTGTATTAAAAAGGCTTACCTTTTATTTTCCTCTTCAGTTCTTTTCTTTTTTTCTTTCTTTCTGTTTATTTCAATTTGTCTGTTTCTTTCTATTTCTTTCTGTTTCTTTCTTTCTTTCTCTTTCTTTCTTGTTTAATTTTCCTGGAGGTCTCATTTCTTTTCTTTTCCTCTTCAGTTCAGTTCTTTTCTTTTGCTTTCTTTCTATTTCTTTTTCTCTTTCTTTCTTTCTTTCTTTCTTTCTTTCTTTCTTTCTTTCTTGTTTAATTTTTCCTGGATGTCTTATTTCTGTAGTAAAAGTTTTCCATTTGTTTTTTATTTGTCCTTACTGATTTATATTCTTAATTCTCACAATTAAATTTACTCTAGATTAACAATTTTTTAGTTTAAATTAAGAGCTCATCTTGCTGCTGCTGCTCTCTCTGGTAACCTCTCTCTCTCTCTCTTGGAGGATTGTGGGTTGTGGGAGGAGCTTGCGGAGAGGAGGCACGCCGGTGCGGTAGGACCGGGAAATTTAAAAATATTTATTTATATATATATATATATATATATATATATATATATATATATATATATATATATATATATATATATATACATAGTTGTTATTTGTGGGGTGTGTGTGTGTGTGTGTGTGTGTTTGTTTGTTAGTTAGTTAGTTAGTTAGTTTATAGGTTAGTGGTGTGTGTGTGGAGATCCTGTTATGGGATCTCATTCCGGAGGGTCGGGGGCTCTCACTCGCCGACACGGCGTACGGTGCCTGCCTGACCCCGGGGTGTCGGTGGAGGAGTGCCTGCTGGCAGTAGGAGAGGTGGTGGGTTTTGAAAATATTAGGTCAGCGTCAAGAATGAACAAAGCGCTGGTAATATTTTTAGCGGAGGTGACGCTTGTAAACAGGCTGGTAGAGGAAGGTTTCACTGTGAAAGGTGAATTTGTTCAGGTTTCTCCCTTGGTGACTCCAGTAACTAAAGTGATTATTTCTAATGTGCCCCCGTTTCTAAAAAACGAGTTATTAGAAAAAATCTGTCTCGGTTTGGTAAACTTGTGTTCCCAATTAAAGATATCCCTCTAGGCTGCAAAAACAACAGTGTTAAGCACGTAATGTCGTTTAGAAGACAGGCGTTTGTTTTATTAAATGATCCCAATCAAGTTATTAATGTAGCCTGGAATTTTAATGTAGAAGGGACTAATTGTGTGGTGTTTGTTAGTTCTGAAACGATGAGATGTTTTTTCTGCGGTGAGCAGGGACACCAGAGGAAAACCTGCCCGAGAAGGGAGGCTAGAGCCGAGACAGGACAGGAGCAGGGCAATGCTGGCGGGGAGGAAGTAGGGGCTGTTGGGGGTGAGCGGGAGGAAGAGTCGGCTCCTGCATCGCAGCCGCAGCCAGAGCCCGTGCAGACCGAGGAGGAGGCGACTCAATCGCGGAAGGAGACCGGAGCAGATCCACCAACGCCAAGGCCTCGTACAAAGAGGGTGAGCCAGAGCCTGTCAGTGACGGGTTCGGAGCAAAATACAGCAACTGCTGAGAATGGTGAAGAACCATTCAAGGAAGTAGTTAAGAAGAAAAGATTTAAACATAAGGCTGCAGAGCTGCCGGATGGTAGAGCGCAGCAGGTGCAGAGCTCCGAGCCCGCGCTGACAGGGAGACTGCAAGCTCCAGCCGGGGCGCCAGTCCTTCATAAAGCGGGGGAAGAGAACACAGTGGAGGGCGAGCCGGGTGCGGTGCAAGACTCTCCGCTGGCTGAATCTCAGCTGCCTGTAACAGTTGTGGCTGGAGAAAGGGAGGAGGCGGCAGAGGCCGGTGCTAAGGAACTGGAGGGAGCAGCTGTGAGAGAGCTGGAGTTAAAAATCCTCCTCCTAGAGGAAAGTCTAAACTCAGATTTTAAAGAGCAGACCCTGGAGTACCTAAAAGAGCAGAAACTTGCGCTGGGGAGCTTGCTGAAGGAGAGGGTGAAGGGGGCGATCGTGCATTCCAGATTTGTGGAGCTGAGGGATATGGATGCCCCCACCAGTTTCTTCTTCAACTTGGAAAGGAAGAGAGCAGACAACCGACAGTTGTGCTGTGTCAGGACTCCTGGTGGGGAAGAACTGCATACCCAGGAGGAGATCAGCACAGAGGCGGTGCGTTTCTATAAGGAACTTTACAATAAAGAACAGTGCAATCTAAAGAACACTGAGCAGCTGCTCCAAGGGTTACCCAGCCTCAGTGATGAAGAGCAGGCTCAGCTGGACGCACCGCTGACCTACCAGGAGCTGACCAGGATCGATGGACTGCCAGCAGAATTTTATAATACTTTCTGGGACATAATAGGGGAGGATTTGCTCCAGGTTCTGAGAGAGAGCCTCAGCCACAAGGAACTGCCTCTCAGCTGCCGCAGGGCAGTGATTACACTGTTGCCAAAGAAGGGAGACCTTTGTCAGCTAAAGAATTGGAGACCTGTGTCACTTTTATGCTCCGATTTAAAGATTTTATCTAAAACAATTGCAAACAGATTAAAAAAAGTAATTGGAACTATTGTACATATGGACCAAACATATTGTATACTGGGTAGCTCCATTTTTGATAACCTGTTTTTTATTAGACATTTTTTATCTGTAAATGATATTTGTGATTTTAATGTAGGAATGGTCTCCCTGGATCAAGAGAAGGCTTTCGATAGAGTCGACCACACCTACCTCTTTAAAACCCTGGAGGCTTTCGGATTCGGCCCTGTTTTTATCTCTTATATTCAGCTTTTATATTCCAACATTTTTAGTATTTTAAAGATTAACAATGGGCTGAGTCAACCTTTCCCAGTGTGCAGGGGTATAAGACAAGGCTGTGTCCTGTCTGGTATGCTGTATTCGTTGGTTATAGAGCCCCTGATGCACCAGCTGAGGGGCAGGTTGGCTGGATGGACAGTGCCCCCCTTGCCACAGTGAAGGTGTCTGCCTACGCAGATGATGTGACTGTGTTTGTGAGTGGGGATGCTGATGTTCAAGCACTGCAGCAAACTTTAAATGAGTTCCAGAAAGCATCGTCTGCCAGAGTAAACTGGGCAAAATGCAACACTTTCCTGTCTGGCAGCTGGGATGAGGGCACCCCTCCTCTCCTGCCTGAAGGGCTGGAATGGAACAGAACAGGCATTAAAGTGCTGGGGGTGTACCTCGGAACGCAGAATTATATGAGAAAGAACTGGGAGGGTCTGTTGGACAGGGTGAGGGGGCGGCTGCAGAGGTGGAAGGGACTGCTGGCCCAACTGTCCTTCAAGGGTCGGGTGCTGGTCATTAATAATCTGGTGGTCTCTAGCATGTGGCACAGGCTAATGTGCCTGGACCCACCCCGAGGCCTGGTGGAGGAGATCCAGAAAGTGCTGCTGGAGTTCTTTTGGAACGGGAGACACAGTTTGAGGCCGGCAGTTCTGTACCTCCCCAGTGATGAAGGGGGGCAGGGGCTGGTCAGCATTGCCAGCAGGGTGGCAGCCTTCAGGCTGCAGGCGGTACAGAGACTCCTGTACACTGAGGAGGAGGCTCATTGGAAGAGGCTGGCTTGTTTCCTCCTAAATAGTGTCGGGGGGCTGGGGTTAGGTAAACACCTGTTTTTAATTGAGAACACCAGTTTTTGTAAAGCAGGACTTCCTAGTTTTTACCAGAATATTTTAAGTGCCTGGCAGCTGGTGAGGGTGGAAAGGGATGAAGAGTCCCTGACCGGGCAGGCCCTGTTTGATGAGCCCCTATTTTTTAATCCACTTTTTCCAGTTAAGTTCCTCCAGTCGATGACGCTTTGTGCCAGGTTTTTAAAAGTAGGTATAACCAGGATGATCCATCTGTTCAATCTTGAGCTCTCCTGCTGGTTAACTGCCTCCCAGCTAGCTGCACAGCTGGGCTGGCACTCCGAGAGGCTCGCAGAGAGACTGATGGTTGAGCTGAGGGGCTGCCTCTCCCCACGGCTCAGGGAGGTCCTGAGGGAGGAGCTGTCCAGAGGCACAGAGCAGAGACAGTGTTCCTTATTCCCTGGGGTGATTGTGTCACCAGCAGTAGGAGAGGGGGGTGGAGAGAATGGAGGGACATTGCTCACGTTGCACAGTGTAGAGGAAATTGTTTTTCATGCAATGAATAGTAAAATTATATATAAATTGTGCGTTAAAGCCATGGAGTACAATAGGCTAAGGGGTCTGGTAGATTCCAAGTGGAGAGTTCACGTATCTGTAGAGGAGGGGCGCAGGCCGGTGTGGAGGGTGCTGTACAAGCCGCCCCTCACTAAGAGAGTTGGGGACCTGCAGTGGAGGATTCTCCACGGCATTGTGTCCACGGGCAGGTTTCTCCACAGAGTGGACCCTAGTATTAGTGAGCAGTGTGCTTTCTGCTCAGCAGAGGAAACCATTTATCATGCTTGTAGTGAGTGTGAGAGGCTGCGGCCACTTTTTAATTTACTGCAGGGAATCCTGAACGTTCTAGGGGTTGTTTTTAGTAAGGAGCTTTTTATTTTGGGGGTTCTGTACAGTTTTAAAATGAAAAACAAGTGTGTTCTAATTAATTTTTTATTTGGACAGGCAAAATTGGCTATTTTAAAGACAAGGAAAAACCAGCTCTCTGGTTCTGGATTGACCAGTGTGGTGGGTCAGTTTAGGGTGCTTGTGGTCAGCCAGATCAGAGTAGAGTTTGAGTATTTTAAACTGGTCAGTAATCTGGAGAGCTTCCAGGAGAGGTGGTGTGTGGGAGACGCCTTGTGTGCTGTGAGTGAGGAGGGGGAGCTCCAGTTTTTGTTCTAGTTTTTAATTTTATTTTTATTGTTTTACAGTGTTTTTATTATTTTTGGTTTAATCTGTTTTTTAACAGAAAGAAAACACTGTTTTTTTTCAATTGATTTTTTATGATCCTTTTTTATTTAAAATCTATTTTTAAGGAGAACATGATGTATTTTAAGATTTTTAATATTGATAAGTCTTATTTTTGTTGTGTTTTACCTTTATTGATTTTTAATGGATTTTAATTGGAATGTTTAATAAAGGATCTTAAAAGTCAAGTCTCTCTCTCTCTCTCTCTCTCTCTCTCTCTCTCTCTCTCTCTCTCTCAGGATTGTGGGAGGGGCTTGTGAGCTGAGAGCAGTGTGTTTGAATAGTGCAGGTCTGTTCTTACAGTCTTGGTTTTACTATTTTTACACGCTTAATTTAAAAGGAATTTTATAAGTTTCTTTTAAATATATATATATATTTATATCATCTACATTTTTTATTTATTTATTTATTTGTTTGTTTATTTGTTTATTTATTTTTCTATTTATCTATCTGTTGGCCTTGCCGTTTGGGAGGCTAAGTTAGTTTGTGTAGCCCGAAATGGGCTCACACTCCGGCGGTGTACAGGGACTGACACGGAGACATGGGTTCAGGTGTGTGCCCGACAATGAAGTTTCCGTGGAGGACGTACTGTTATCGGTCGGTAAGTCAATTGGTTTTAACAATATAAAATCTGCTTCACGTATGAATAAGGCCATTGTTGTGTTTTTAAGTCAAGAAACACTGGTAAATAAGATTGTAGAGGAAGGATTTTCTGTCAATGGTGCTTTTATTTCTGCTTTACCTCTTTCAACTCCTCTAAGGAAAGTGGTTTTATCAAATGCCCCCCCTTTTATTCCAAATGCAGTGATTGAAAGAGAATTGGCAAGATACGGTAAAATCATGTCCCCGATTAGAATGATTCCGCTAGGCTGTAAGAACCCAGAGGTGAAACATGTGATGTCTTTTCGTAGACAAGTGTTTGTATTGCCGCATAACCCAGGGCAGGATCTTAATGTAGCCTGGAGGTTTATTATAGAGGGGAAGGAGTGTGTTATCTTTGCAACCTCAGACACAATGAAATGTTTTCATTGTGGCGAAGAAGGGCATATGAAGCAAGCCTGTCCTAAGCTCAGATCAGTGGCTGCGGCGGAGGGCAGCGCTGAAAGGCAGGGGGTTGGTCAGGCTGAGGGTGTTCGGGGAGCACAGGTGGAGGAGTCAGCGGAGATGCCCGTGCCTGCGCCCCGAGTAAAGAAGAGGATTGCTGCGGAGGAGCAGTCTACAGTAGTGGATCCTCCGACGAGGATGAGGAGGGAGAGCTCTCTGACACCTCGATGCTCTCCGACATCCAGGTCAGTTAGCCCAAAAAAAAGAAACTGTATTCGCTTAATCAGTTTATTAATTTTATGGATTGCACAAAGGGTAAAAGGGGAGTTGAAATTCCACTTTTCTTTCCTGACTTGAAATTGTTTTTAGCCTCTGCTAATGTAATGTTAAGAAAAGCGAGTTTAGAGGAATTTGACAGGAAAAAGAGGTTTCGTTTGAAAAAGTTTGTAAGCACTGCTAGAAAAATGGTTGAGCAATCAAAAGGTTTTTAATGGATCAATTCAATTTTAAAGCTTTTACCCTTGTTTTTTGTATTTATTTATTGCTATTTTATTTTTCTTCCTTTATGGATAAGTTTTTAGTGAGTTCTTTAAATATAAATGGTTGCTGTGATGATTTTAAGAGAGCCCAATTTTTTAATTTTATTGAGTTTAAAAAAGCCAATTTTATTCTATTGCAGGAGACCCACTCTGACAGCAGCAATGAAGCGCACTGGCTGTCAGAGTGGAAGGGGAAGGCGATTTTAAGTCACGGCTCTAATGTTAGTGCGGGGCTGGCAGTTTTATTCTCTCCGGGGCTGGGAGTAGACGTGGTGTCTGTAGAGGAAGTTGTACAAGGGAGGCTTTTAAAAATTGAATTAAAATTAAATGGTGTTTTTATTGATCTTTTTAATATCTATGCTCCTAATTTGTATAATGACAGGATTTTATTTTTTAAAAAACTCAACCAGGTTTTAGAGAAGTGTGATCCAGAGCATTTTATTTTGGTGGGAGGGGATTTTAACTGTACCCTGGATTTTAATTATGACAGAAATCATGATGAACCCAATCCCCAATCTGCGAGAGAGCTGGCTGGCATGCTGACAAAATTTGATTTTGTTGACATCTGGAGAAATTTACATAATCGATCTAAACAATATACTTGGATTAAATTAAATAATGGTCAACTGTCTGGAGCACGGTTAGATAGATTTTACACCCGAAAGCACCACCTTAATAGAATTATTGGCAGCAGTATTCATCCCACGTCTCTATCTGATCATCACCTCATCACAGCTGTTTTGTGTTTACCCACTGCACAGCACTCCAAATCCTATTGGCACTTTAATATTAAATTATTACAAGACACACAGTTTAAGGAAACATTCAAACTATTTTGGAATAACTGGAGAAAAGAAAAGAGATGTTTTTTCTAATTTGAGACAGTGGTGGGATGTGGGGAAAATCCAAATTAAAATATTCTGTCAGCAATTCACCCAGAACGTCACTAGTGAGTTGAATGCAGTGGCCAGCCAGCTAGAGAATGAGATTTTAGAGATTGAGAGAGAGCTGGGCGGTCAGAGCACGGAAGGGGCTTATCGCAGCTTGAAAGAGAGGAAACAGCGCCTGGGCAGCCTGCTGGAGGAGAAGGTCAAGGGGTCCCTGGTAAGAGCAAGATTTGTGGAATTAAGAGACATGGACTCCCCCACGACCTTCTTCTTCAGCTTGGAGAAGAAAGAAGCTGAAAGAAAACAAATGCTTACTCTGAAGCTGCCTGGGGGGAGAGAGGTCTCCAGCCCTGCGTAGCTTCGTCAGGCCGCGGTGACATTTTATTCAGAACTGTACCAGGCTGAGGGCTGAGACCAGCAGGAGACGTAGCAGCTGTTCGAAGGTCTCCCTCACCTGGGTGAGGAGGAAAGCCGCGGCCTGGACACCGTCATCACACTGGAGGAGCTCACAACCGCCGTCACACAGCTCTCCAATGGAACAGCACCTGGGCTGGATGGGCTGTCTGCTGAATTCTATAAACATTTCTGGAGTTGCATTGGAATTGATCTATACCAGGTGCTGATTGAATGTGTGGCGGATGGAGAGCTGCCTCTGAGCTGCCGCAGGGCAGTACTGACTTTACTACCCAAAAAAGGAGACCTCTGTGAGCTGAAGAACTGGCGTCCTGTGTCGTTGCTGTGCTGCGATTATAAGGTCTTTTCCAAAGCTCTGGCCGGCCGTCTTAGGGAGTGTATGGATACTGTGGTGCACAGTGACCAGACATACTGTGTACCAAAACGCTCAATTTTTGATAATTTGTTTTTAATCAGAGATCTTTTTAATGTATCTAAGCTTTTTAACTTAGATTTTGGGCTGGTGTCGCTTGACCAGGAGAAGGCTTTTGACAGGGTAGACCATGGCTTTTTATTTCGCACCCTAGAGGCATTTGGTTTGGTCCTGTTTTTATTTCTTATATTAAAATTTTATATTCTAAGATTTTTAGCCTTGTCAAGATTAATAATGGTCTAAGCCAGCCCTTCCCAGTGCAGAGAGGGATTAGACAGGGCTGCTCTCTGTCGGGGATGTTCTATGCCATCTCCATTGAACCGCTGCTACACCAGCTGAGGGAGCGTCTCTCTGGCCTGGCCATACCTGCCCTCCCCTCCGCCCAGCCCGTCCATCTCTCAGCGTATGCTGATGACATGGGCAGCAGTGTGGAGTAGTGGTTAGGGCACTGGACTCTTGACCGGAGGGTTGTGGGTTCAATCCCCAGTGGGGGACACTGCTGTTGTACCCTTGAGCAAGGTACTTTACCTAGATTGCTCCAGTAAAAACCCAACTGTATAAATGGGCAATTGTATGTAAAAATAATGTGATAACTGTATAATGTGAAATAATGTATTATGTGATATCTTGTAACAATTGTAAGTCGCCCTGGATAAGGGCGTCTGCTAAGAAATTAATAATAATAATAATAATAATAATAATAATGACCTGAATGTGTTTGTAACCAGCGATAAAGACGTGGAGGTGCTGGAGTCATGCATGAGGAACTTTGAAAGAGCCTCCTCAGCACGGGTGAATTGGGCCAAAAGTGGAGCGTTCCTCGCAGGGAGCTGGCTGAGAAAGCCTCCTCCGTCCCTGCCACAGATGCTGGAGTGGAACAGAACTGGATTAAAAGTGCTGGGGGTGTACTTAGGAACTGAGGCATTCATACAGCGAAACTCGGAGGGGGTGCTGGAGAAGGTAGCAGGAAGGCTACATAGCTGGCAGTGGCTGCTAAACCGCCTCTCCTTCAGGGGGAGGGTCCTTGTGATTAACAACTTGGTAGCGTCCATGCTGTGGCACAGATTAATGTGTCTGGACCCTCCCCCAGGGCTGCTGGAGCAGGTCCAGAAAAAACTAGTTAATTTTTTTTGGGATGGAAACCACTGGCTGAAACCAGCAGTACTGTACCTGCCCTGAGACGAAGGAGGGCAGGGACTAATTGACATCCCCTCCCGGGTCGCTGCGTTCAGATTGCAGGCAGCCCAGAGACTGCTGTACACCCCTGAGCTGAGCTGGAGAGGCATGGCTTTGTCCCTCCTCAAGAGGGTTGGGGGGCTTGGCTTAGACAGACAGCTGTTTTTAATGACCCCCAGTAAAGTTATTAGAACTGAGCTGGAAAGCTTTTACAGTAACATGTTAAATGCCTGGGGGTTAATTAAGATTTTAAGGACAGATGAAAGCCTCTGTACATGTTTTATTTTTGAGGAGCCTTTGTTTTTTAATAGAATTTTTAACATTGATGCTTTTAATTCAAAACAGCTTTTTTTAGTGTTTTTACAGGCCGGAGTCACCACCCTTGGTCACCTGGTAGACTGGACTGAGTGGTGATGGAAGAGTGGGGCCGAGTTGACTGCTGTGTTGGGTCTGTGCTCGGTGCGCTTCATAGGGAGGATGCTGAGAGAGATCCGAGCCTCCCTGAGCCCAGCAGTGTTGGAGTTCGTGGCGCAGTGCTTCTCAAAGAGGCAGGCCCCGGAGCGTGAGCCTGATTTCCCCTCAGTGCTGCTCTCCCCTGCACTGCCGGAGGAGGAGGAGGAGGAGGAGGAGGAGGGGGGGGGAGCGACCCGGGATGCTGTTATCCCTGGATGAAGAGACCAATTTACAGTTTCACTCTGCAGAGAAGAGGCAGCTGTACGGCACTGTGGTTAAGACCCGGCATTATCACAGACTTAAAGACCTGACTGATACCAAGTGGAGGGCTCACCTGGCGATGGAGGAGTCTGTGCGGCCGTCCTGGAGGGTGCTGTACAAGCTGCCGCTCCGGGGACCTGCAGTGGCGAGTGTTGCATGGCATTGTCGCCACGAACCGCTGGCTGAGCCGAGTTGACCCAGGTGTGGGGGAGCAGTGCCCCTTCTGTCTTGCCGTGGAAACTGTGTTTCACCTTTTTACAGACTGCCCACGACTCCGGCCTTTTTTTATTTTTCTAGAAGGCCTGCTGATGAACCTCGGGGTGCGTTTTACTAAAGAGTTATTAATTTTAAGTATTAAGTATTCTTTTAAATATCGTCATCGGTGTGCCCTGATTAATTTTCTCCTGGGTCAAGCAAAGCTGGCGATTTTAAAATCCTGTAAGAACAGATTATCTAGCACTGGTGTAGATGATGCTCTGTGTGTTTTTAGAATGTTTCATTTATTTATCTGTGTTTTATTCTTGTTCTATTATGACCAGTGCTGGAATTTACTAGTTTTATTTATGTTATTTTAATGTTTTGTTGTTTTTCTTTTGTGTTGTTCAATAAAGGGATTTAAAATCTCTCTCTCTCTCTCTCTCTCTCTCTCTCTCTCTCTCTCTCTCTCTCTCTCTCTCTCTCTCTCTCTCTCTCTCTCTCTCTCTCTCTCTCTCTCTCTCTCTCTCTCTCTCTCTCTCTCGTTGCATGCTGGGAGTCTGTGGTGAGCGAGTGAGTGGTGGTGGGAGTGTTTGAGTTTGTGTACGGTTTTGCTGTGCATGAAATTTATATTTTTTCTTTTTCCTTTGTTGTGTTTGTTTATTGTTAAAGTATTTGATTTTTATTTAGTTGTTTTGTTTTCAGGCCATTATGGCCTCGCTTAGGAGGCAGATCACCTCCCAGCTTTTCATATGATTCTTTGACCAGGAGAAATGGGTTTAAGATTGTGTCGCAGGAGCAGGTGTCGGTAGAGGACTGTGCTTTGGCCGTAGGAAAGGAGGTAGGTTTCGAGAATATCATCTGTGCCTCAAGAATGAACAAGAGTATTGTGATGTTTTTAAAGACTGAAGCTCTTGTTAATGATATTGTGGAGACAGGGTGTGGCAGTCTGGCTCGCAGTGGTGAGGTGGATGACGTCACGGACCAGGAAGTAACTGACACCAAAACAGTGGATGGGCGGGTGAAGCTGAATGCTGCGGCACTCAGCGTATTTATTAATAAACAAAACAAAAGATTTAACAAAACACAAAACAAAAGGGCACGAGGGCCAAACGAATCAACAAACAAACAAGTAAGTGTCGTGCTGGAGAATCCAGCACGTTTTAGCAATTGTTTTTTTAACTTTCCTTCTTTCTCTCCACTCCCCGTACTCTCCTCTGTACACCCAACACAGAGTGCAGAGAGCTGCAGGTTTATATACTCTGGCCGAGGGATTAACTAGTAGTTAATTATCTTATTATCCCTCGGCCAGAGTCTGCACGCGTTTGGTAAGGATGCATGACTGTCAGCTAGTTAAATAATCAGTAGCTGATCAGCCATGCATCCTCACGGGGTTTTTAAATATAATAATAAAAGACGCGGCGCTTTTACCCGCGCCGTAAACAAAAATACAAATAATAATAAATAGGGGCGGGACACTCCGCCACACAGGGGTTACTGTGAAAGGCAGTTTTCTGCCTGTGCTTCCCCTTGCCTCTCCGGTTGTTAAAGTAACCATTTCAAATGTGCCTCCTTTTTTAAAAAATGAACTACTGATTAATGAACTAAGCCGGCATGGTAAAATCATGTCGGCAGTACGTAGGGTCCCGCTCGGCTCCAGCGCTCCGGAGTTAAAGCATGTTCTGTCATTCCGTAGACAGGTTTTTATGATTCTAAATGATTTAGAAAATGATTTAAACCTTGCAATGAAGTTTAAAATTGAAGGCATAGACTATATGGTTTTTGCTTCTTCGGATTATATGCGCTGCTTTAACTGCGGAGCGCAGGGACATATAAGGAGGAACTGCAAGAAAGGGGAGGCTGGAGCCCGCAGCAGAGAGGAGGGTGGGGCGGACAGGCAGGAGACAGGGTCGGAGAACACAGAAGATGTTCACCGTGAGTGAGGTGAAGGAAAGGTGGTGATTAATGTTGACCTGGGTGAGGGAACATCTGGGTTGCAAGGTGCTCCTACTGGTAACAGCAGGACGACCCTGGCGGAAAAGTTAGTTATTAGTGAGACAGCGGGGGAAACTGCAGTGAATTCCCCAGCTGAAAGTGTTGACTTACAGCCCGCTCCTGTTGA
This sequence comes from Acipenser ruthenus, assembly GCF_902713425.1. NCBI lineage: Eukaryota > Metazoa > Chordata > Actinopteri > Acipenseriformes > Acipenseridae > Acipenser > Acipenser ruthenus. The sequence goes on along the minus strand of NW_026708565.1, from coordinate 18,561 downwards.
GAGCAGCGGGGCGACCCTGGCGGAAAAGTTAGTTGTTAGGGGAGACTGCAGTGAAAACCCCCGCTGTAAATGTACCAGTTAGTAATATGATGAATATAGATGAAGATCAGGAGGGGTTTAAGATGCCAAAAACTAGGAAAAAGAAAAGAACGTTAAAATCATCTGAAAATTTGACAGTGCAAAAGAAAAAAGCGCTGGTCGGCATAGATAAGCAAAGAGCTGAGACGAATGCAGTGGATCTCGGCGCTCTGTTGTCGCAGGCTCCTGCCCAGGCGGAGGAGTCTGCCTGCACTGAAGCACAGTCTCCTCGGCCGGCGAGCATGCAGGTCTCTCGCAAGGACTCTCTGTTGAGCTCTGCAGCTGGTGAGACAGACTCTGACAGTGCAGGGGAAGGGGATTTTACTGATGATTCGCAAGTTGATGATAGCAGAATGTATAGCGCTCAAAGCATAAAAGCTTTTCTAACTGACACTAAAGGAAAAAGAAAAATTGTCATTGAGGATTTTTTTCCTGATTTGAAGCAATTTGAATCGATGGGCAAGCTGATATTGCAGAATGCCGGGTTAGCTGAGTTTAGTGAAGCTGAATGTTACAGACTAAAGAAATGGTTAAGTACTGTCCGTAGTGTTTTAAAATAAGTACCATGTTTAGTTTTTTGAAACTCCCTTTTTTCTCTGTTGTATTGTTGTTATCTACTGTATGTTTTGTTCTTGTTTCTCTCTCGCCTTTTGCTTTCATGAACTCTTTAAAAATAGGTAGTCTCAATGTAAATGGCGTTCGTGGTTTAAATAAAAGAGAGGCAGTCTAAGTTTATTGAATAGAAAAAACTAACTGTTATTTTCTTACAAGAGATGCATTCTGATATTTCTAATGAAATTGAATGGAGGAAAGAATGGAAGGGAGAAATTTGTTTTAGTCATGGGTCTAATTTAAGTGCAGGGGTAGCGATTTTATTTTCAGAATTCTTTAAACCTGATTATTTTAAAGTAATTGATTTTTTAGAGGCAGAATTTTAATGGTGGAGTCCAATTATAAAAATAACTCTTTTATTTTTATTAATATATATGCTCCTAATAATGCTCAGGACAGGAGTGATGTGTTTACTGTTCTTTGATTAAAGGCTGTTTTATCTCCCCCAGTGGCCTGTCCGACCATTGCCTCATTACATTGTCCTTATTCCTTCCTTCTGTAAAAATGCATAGTGCCTATTGGCACTTTAATAATAGATTATTACAGGATGGGTATTTTAAAGATTGTTTTAAATATTTCTGGACTGAGTGGGAAAAAAAGAAAATCTTGTTTTAAATCCCTGAGGCAGTGGTGGGACATAGGCAAGATCCAAATAAAGATCTTTTGTCAGCAGTACACTGAGAATGCTACAGGCAGCTTGAATGACTCTATGGAAAAGCTGGAGGTGGAGATTCTGGGGCTTTATAAAGATCTGGAATCTCAACCAAATAGCAGGCTGTTAGAAGACCTGAAATATAAAAAAACAGTCATTGGTTGACCTACTGGACATGAAGGTACAAGGAGCACTGGTCCGCGCCCGGTTCCAGGGTTTGACAGAGGTGGACAAGCCAACAAAGTTCTTCTTCGGTTTGGAGAAGAAAGCAGAAAAGAGCAGGGTGATTCATTGTTTGAAAATCCCTGCAGGTCAGGTGATGGAGGACCCAGTGGAGATCTGTAGGTTTGCTACAAGTTTTTATAAAAACTTATTCACAGCAGAAGCTGAGAGAAACGCACAAGAGATCAAACTGTTCCTGCATGATCTCCCACAGATTCCACAGGAGGAGGCAGCAGACCTGCAACCCCTGCTTACATATAATGAGCTCACTGATGCAATGCAGCAAATAAAAAACGGTAGAGCGCCGGGACTAGATGGGATCACCATGGAATTTTACAAAGAATTCTGGGCCTTGCTGGGGTGGGAGCTGTACATGGTGCTGCTGGAGAGCATCAAGGAGGGGTTGCTGCCTCTGAGCTGTCGGCGGGCGGTGATCACCCTGCTCCCCAAGAAAGGAGATCTGAGTTACTTGAAGAACTGGAGACCAGTGTCCATCCTCGGTCTCGATTATAAGATCCTGTCGAAAGCCCTGGGGAACCATTTGAAGAAAATCATGGAGTCAGCGGTCCAGTCAGATCAAACTTATTGTGTTCCTGGCAGGTCAATTTTTGACAATATTTACTTAATTCGAGACCTTTTGGCAGCCTCCAAGCTTTTCGGCTTTAAATCCGGTCTGATTTCCTTGGACCAGGAGAAAGCTTTTGACCGGGTCGATCACCAGTATTTGTTTAAGGTGTTAGAGGCCTTAGGGGTCGGCCCGCGCTTCATAGAGTTTGTTCAATTGTTGTTCTGTCGCGTTTTCAGTGTACTGAAGATTAATGGTGGCCTGAGTGAATCCATTCCAGTACAGAGAGGTATCAGGCAGGGCTGCCCCCTGTCTGGTATGCTCTACTCCCTTTCAATTGAACCCCTCCTACATAGGATTAGGAAGTTGTTGTCTGGCATCCCGATCCCCGCCAACCCTTCCCAGGCTGTCAAGGTCTCTGCCTATGCAGATGACCTGACAGTGTTTGTGTCCAGTAGGCAGGATGTGGAGACTCTGTGTGACTGTCAACGTCAGTATGAGAAAGTCTCCTCTGCTAAGATTAACTGGAATAAAAGTAGTGCCCATTTGGTGGGGTCATGGGGTGACGCTCGCCCCCCTGACCTCCCGGTAGGGCTACAGTGGAGCCACTCGGGTCCTAAGATCCTGGGGGTCTTCCTGGGCGAGGAGAGGGATCTCCAAAGAAATTGGGAGGGACTGATAGAGAAGTTGAGGGGTCGGTTACAAGCCTGGCACTGGCTCCTGCCACAGCTGTCATTCAGAGGAAAGGTTCTAGTAATTAATAACCTGGTAGCCTCCATGCTGTGGCACAAATTAGGTCAATTTCAAAATATCACTGTCCTGGTCACAAAAGCAAAGTTTGTGGGGAATAATAGCCATTTTCTATACTTTTGAGGCATAAGCAATTAGGAAATAACACTTACTACCCAGGAACAAAAAATGTGTTACATAGTGTAATCGATCATTTAAACCAGACAATACATTTTCTGATTCTTCATAGGCGAACACACACACACACACACACAAACACACACACACACACACACACACACACACACACAAACACACACACACACACACACACACACACACACACACACACACACAAACACACACACACACACATCGTGTACAGACAGACAATGAGCCCTTCAGCCTTGATCAAGACAAACAAGTATATTGAGCAAAACCACAGAGAAGAAAAGAAAACACTAAATCAAAACAAAGTAGCAAATAAAATAAAAAAAAACAATCCAGTGAAAAAAATGGATGGAAACGATCTCACCACTCCTGGGTATCCGCTTGCTTGAAGAGTCCTTGATCCAGCGATGAATGAGAGAGTCCAGCCAGTCCAAACGATATCCAGGAATCCTTTATCAGCTATGACAATTTAACCAACCCACCAAACATTTAGCATTCATATGATCTACCTCAACATCTACCTCCAAGTAAGTAAAGAAACAATCTTCCAAACTATGATCATGAGAAATTTAGTTGTGCAATAAAAAAAGGTTTTTCTTCTAGAAACAGAAAAGGACTGTATGCATATATCATGACAATATTTCCCAGACAGTAAAAAAAGTTCTGGACAAAAATGTATGTTTCATTAAACAGCTGAACAGTTATTTTACAGGCCAGTAATGGCTTCAAGTGGTTTTAATCTCATTCCTCCATCCCCTCACATATCTTCTGTGGAACAAGCAAACAATCTTCAAGTTTTTTTTATTAAAAAGAAAATTAGTTTTGCAACCAAAACGGTTTTGATTTTCTTATAGATTCAAAAAAAAAAACAGAAAGGGCTGTAAAAGTTATTTTTCTTTTTCTTCTAAAACCTTTTTTTTAAATCATTTTCAACGTTGCTGCAGTACAATCTACCGTCAGGTATTGGTAACTTAGCTTGCTGCAATCCATTTCAGAGTGCAAACCAGGTGAGTCTTTCTTGCAATAATTGCCTAAATTACTACCTTCTTACATATTATCCTAATATAACTAATAAATGACACAAAAAACTGTCTCAAGGGTCTGTCACCTACTTTTCAGTCTTACAAAATAAGTACAAATGCTGATTGGCTTGTGTTAAGGTAAGATGGGTGTATTTTGGCACTCCCAAATGCCCGCCTCCTCCACTTGAACCTCATTTAAGGAAGTACATATTGGCTGCCAGTCACCCGTTGAACCAACTGTTAATATAAACACCTCTCTCGTGAACAGAATATACAACAGCTATTTTCTCTTTACTCTCCAGTAAGTATTTATTTCATATTCTTGATAATAAACTGGTGCTATGTTTTACTGTATGTGAAGGGAGCTTAATGGGTTGATTTATGTTCTTTTTATATTTTATCTTGACTTTTATACCTTTATTTCAAGATATCCTTTACCTTTATCTATGCCACCTTATTTTTTAATCATTACTAAGTGTGAAATATTATTTTTTAACTTGTACTGAAACAGACTGAATGTTGGTGTGAGGACCCTGGAGAAGAACTAGAACAGTTGCAAGGCTCTTTTTAGAATTCAGCTTAACACAAGGGCTTCGGTGTAAATAAATTGCTAGGCAAATGTGCTGTCTGTAACCAAGGTAGAAGGAAATGGTAAAGAAAACTGGACTAACGAAGCTAAATGTCCCTTTTGGAGTCTGTAGCACATTGCAAACTCATTATAATAGTGATTGAAGGTGTTAACCAACCAAAACAGAGTATACAGTATCAAACCAGACTTTAATTTGAATATTTTTCTGAGGCAGGTGTATTTTAATTGGAAAGTTAATTAATATGTTTGTTAAAGTGCATGAGAATGAGTGTTGTTCTATAGCAAGTTGAGTGACTGTCTCACCTTCCAACGCGTTGTGTCTTTGTACGGAAGCGTATTGGTGCCACAGAGAGTAAACATTCTTTTTTTTACAAGATAGGCATTTCATGAAAATGGAACAATAACCCCAATTTACCAGGCTTCATTAATCTCACCAGGAGAGGATCAAGCATAGATAAGTTGTCAGAAGTCAGATTCTACATTTGCCTACCTCTGAACCAAAAGGGATTTTTTTATTTCTGATGTACTAGATATATTATTATTTGTTTATTTAGCAGACGCCTTTATCCAAGGCGACTTACAGAAACTAGGGTGTGTGAACTATGCATCAGCTGCAGAGTCACTTACAATTACGTCTCACCCGAAAGACAGAGCACAAGGACTTGCTCAGGGTCACACAATGAGTCAGTGGCCGAGGTGGGATTTGAACTGGGGACCTCCTGGTTACAAGCCCTTTTCTTTAACCACTGGACCACACAGAGATTAAATTAGTGTTATTGCAGCTAACACTAATTTATTCTCTTTATTCCATGTGGATTTTGCTTCCCTAGGAATAGTTGGTGGTTTAAATAAAAATTCTGAAAAGAATGCTATAAATTAAAAAAAGATTAGGCAAATTACTGTATATACATATAACTTATTGCAGAAATGTACAAATTTCCACACATTGGGGTATGCAAACTTTTGATGATGACAACAGCAGTGTGGAGTAGTGGTTAGGGCTCTGGACAGGGCAGCAGTGTGGAGTAGTGGTTAGGGCTCTGGACTCTTGACCGGAGGGTCGTGGGTTCAATCCCAGGTGGGGGACACTGCTGCTGTACCCTTGAGCAAGGTACTTTACCTAGATTGCTCTAGTAAAAACCCAACTGTATACATGGGTAATTGTATGTAAAAATAACGTGATATCTTGTAACAATTGTAAGTCGGCTAAGAAATAAAATAATAATATTTTAAGTTATGAACAGTGAAATTATGCAATGCAGTGACAGATTCTGAGCTAATCTGGGCCTTAACTGGCTGCTTTTAATTAAAAATACACTTGGTTTCAAAAAGTTTGGAACTTGTCAAAAAGAGCAAACTGAAATGTTAAAAAATCATAGTCATCTCACCTAGGCTGAATTTTTTTTTTTTTTTAAATATATAGATATCGCTTCCAAAATTCAAATGCACTGAATTTACATTGGTGTAGTCTAATCCTGCGCCGGTGTCAATTTGAAGAAAAAGTTGAAATAAGTTTAAATGCACTATTCTTTGTTTAAGTTCATTTAATTAGTAAATAAATGTTTCTGGCTGACCTTTGGTAACCGTTAACTGTCTTCAATATCGTTATTTTCTGATAAAAAAAAAAATAAAAAAATTGGTAGACCATTGTTTAAAATCATGTCAATGTCTCATCTTTTTCAGTGATTGTTTTGGTTCTTGTCATGCAATTTTAAAAAAGATTATGCAAAATACTGTAAATAAATGCTCTTGATTTGAACTTACTTTTGAAAGACTGCTATGCCCTTTTTTGGAAACCATTCAAGTATCTGTGCTTATGCCCATATCTTTAACTGATAGCTTCACACAACCTAGATCTGCCAAATCTTATCAAATAAAACTTAAAGGAAGAATTACATGTCCCGGTCATCATGCCGTATCATAAGACAATATTCATATGGCTGCAGACTGATCTAATCACAGTTCAATACATTACCTGCAAAAGATTGATGAATACAACTAATTAAACAGAGTACATTACAGGGTAATTACTACAAATAACAAGAAAAAGTCCTATCTACCTGTAGCAGGGCGGTAGAAAGCCCTGCTGTTGAAATGTATTATTATTATTATTTGTTTATTTAGCAGACGCCTTTTATCCAAGGCGATTTACAGGGTGTGTGAACTATGCATCAGCAGCAGAGTCACTTACAACTACGTCTCGCCCGAAAGACGGAGGTTAAGTGACTTGCTCAGGGTCACACAATGTCAGTGGCTGAGGTGGGCTTTGAACCGCAGACCTCCTAATTACAAGCCCCTTTTCTTTAACCACTGGACCACACAGCCTCCTATTATTTGTTTATTTTTAGAACGGCGTCTCCCCTCTGCCCCTGTGCAGTTTATTATTTTGTATTTGTGGTTTATTATTATTATGATTTAGTTATTGTGAAAATATGACGGCGTGCGCCGTGTTTGTTGTTGTTATGGTTTATTGTTTTATAAATTTGACGGCGTAGCCGAATGTTTGTTTTTGTTTGGTAGTGTGGATGGGAAGCCCATCCATGGTAATTAAAAACCTTGTGTAGAAGGTGGCCATCTCCCTGCATAAAAGCCTGCAGCTCTCTGCACTCAAGGTGGGTGTTAGGAGCGAGAGCAGCGAGAGAGAGAAACGAAACGAAATGAAACGAAAAAAAACATTCGGCTACGCAGTCAAAGCCGTCATATAGCATTCTTTTCAGAATTTTTATTTAAACCACCAACTATTCCTAGGGAAGCAAAATCCACATGGAATAAAGAGAATAAATTAGTGTTATTGTAGAGCCCCTCAGCTTCAGAGAGGTAACAAGTAGGGGAAGACACAAATATTTGCCATATATTGTCCCTTTCAATTGAAGACAATGTAGCTTTGCTGTTCCTAGCCAGATCATTTATTATTACAAAAAGAAGAGTACTGCACAATAGCTGCAGAGCATTTATCAGGAAGTACTGTAAAAAAAGGAAAATAAATAAAATATAACACCTGTTATTTTTCACCACCAAAGGGGAGACACAACGCCTGAGCCACTAAAGTGAGAACTGTACCACACCCAGCCACTCTGTGCACCAGAGCTCAGGATCAATGTGCATCTATTCAGGGATGCCAACATAGAATAAGATTTTTGTTAGTTTATTTGTGAATTAATAAAACCCTGCCCAGCCCTGCCTTGCTGGTGCACAGGTCACGCCTCACTTCCTGCCTGTCTGTGTCGTTACGTCTGGTCCCACAGGTGCTACACCCACCAACCCCCATCACAAGGATTTCAATTACACAAAAGTAGATGTTAAAACTTCATGCTGATTTGAACTCAGCTCTCACCAAGATAAGCACCAACTAAGACATAGCTTTACAGTAAACTAATGTGATCCATATGTGTCTCCATCCATTTGTGCTTCCTTCCATATGATGATGTAGCTATCCTTCTGTCTGGTGTTGATGGCTGAAGTGTAATGCTGACTCCAGGGATCAGCTTATTGACTCCCTAGCGCATCAGCACACACAACGGCTGCGATGCTGGCTCCGGGGATCAAACCACAGTGCGGTCTCCCCAGCGCATCAGCATGACAACCGTCTGGATTGAGCTAAGTCGGGTACATCTCTGGGGTCTTCAAGTGGGCACCTTCCATCCTCGGTGTTTCGTCGACTAGCCCACGACACCTCAAGAGGGCTCGACGATGATTGTGGCGTCCCAGCATCACCCCCGTCCGTCCCCCACTCAATTTAGCCCAGCTTACTTACCCGTACATCAGCGTTTCTTTCTATTGTGCTTGAGATCCCCAGCCAGAATCTTTGCGTCTCAACCACAGCCAGTTGCTGCTCCTCTCTGCTGCTTCAGATAAGTTCTTCACTGTGCGACACAACTCTTGGCCACTGAATCCGACGTCTCTGAGAAACCGGGTTGTAGAGTGTGCCACAAATCCTCGACAACCCACCTCCACTGGGTAAACCCAGTCTCTCCATCCTCGCTGTTCCGCTTCAGTGGCTAGTTGAGCATACCGCAGTTTCTTCCTCTCATACGCCTCATCTACAGCATCCTCCCGTGGCACTGTTTACTCTACCAGGTGAACAAGGCATGCTGATCCAGACCACAAGACAATATCTGGTCGAAGGTTAGTGGTGGCAATCTCAGGTGGAAAAATAAGCCGTTGACCAACATCTGCCAGCATTTTCCAGTCTCTAGCAGCTTCCAGTTGTCCTGGGCGAGGATTGGTTTTAATACTTTTTCTTGGTGGTTGCTCTCCTGGGTGGAGGAATGTTGTCTTTTGTGTGTAATGTTTTGATGGAACAGGTGGCAACTTATTGGTCATGTTACGCGTGTCTTCCAATGCTAAGGCCAAACATCGCAGCACCTGGTCCTGGCGCCAAGTAAACCGTCCTTGGCTAAGAGCCACCTTACATCCTGTCAAAATGTGCCATAATGTTGCAGGTGATGAACACAAAGGACATGAGGGATCCTCTCCTACCCAGAGGTTTAGGTTCTGTGGTGATGGGCGAACATCATATGTTGACCTGATGAGGAAACTGATCCTGCTCTGTTCCATTGACCATAGATCTTGCCAGCCAATCTTGCGTTGTTCCACACTCTCCCATCTCATCCATTCTCCCTGCTTGGCCTGGGAAATGGCCTTTATACACCTCATCCTCTCCTCCTGCTTTAACATCTCGTTGACTACCAGCTTCCTCCGTTGAGCTGGGGCTGCCTTGTGCCATGTAGGAGGAGCTGAACTGAGACCAAGACCCCCTCTTCCATGCTGAACTTGCCCCATGATATCACCAATTCGAAGGGCAGCCTTTGCATCCTCCACAGTTTTCTTTGCAGCCCACTTTCTTCCAGTTTTCAATACAGGTGCTGCCTCCCTTACGCATTTGTCGCGTGACTCTACTAATGTCATTTAGTTGCAGTAGTTGTTAGTTGCAGTATTCCTTTAGTTGCATTAGTTGTTAGTTGCAGTATTCCTTTACCATAAAGTCCCACTCTGCTGAGGCAGCGTGGAACTCCCAACCATTTCCTGATGTATGAACTGATTAAAGCTTCCAGCTTCTCTACTGTTGTCAAAGAAACATCGTACACATATTTATTCACTAACAAAATTAAGCTTTCAAAACAAAATACAAAACAAAAAGGTTCAAACAATCAAATGCAAACAACATACCATCACCACAGCCTGCTACTCCTGTATCCCTCTACTACACACCAAACAAACCTCCCTTTAATAGGATGCAGCTGGGCATTCAATCAGGGATAGAGCTGGAGATTAACCCCATCCCTGCTAAACACACACACATGCATATTTACAGGAAAGTGGGTGGTGGTTTTCTTTATCAAAAACACTTACATACATTTTCTTTTACTCTTTTTAGGATACCAAAGAAAACAAATGAAACTTGAAAAGCCAATGACTTGGAAACCATGTATTTTCTTACTGTTTCTACTATGTATCTTCATAATGTCCTTCTTATATGGAGTCATTGAAATATTTAATAAACAGCAAATCCTGAAGATGGATCAATTAAAATCAAGTTCCAAATCAACAATGACCACTATTAGAAAGGATCAAGGGATATGGACTGTAAACTCACTTGGCCGTCTTGGCAATCAAATGGGTGAGTATGCAACTCTGTATGCCTTGGCTAAGCAAAACAATCACCAAGCATACATACTTCCAGAGATGCATGAGTACTTAGCACCAATCTTCAAGATCACTTTACCTGTGCTTCATAGTAAAATTAACACAAACATACAATGGAAACATTACTGGCTCCATGACTGGATGTCCAATGAGTATTACAACATTCCTGGGGATTATGTGAAGCTAACAGGCACTCCTTGCTCTTGGACCTTCTACCATCATATTAAAGAAGACATCCTTAGGGAATTCACCTTCCATGATTTCCTCAAAGACGAGGCCAACCAGTACCTGGAAGGTATTAAAGGGAGTCGGGAAAATGTCACCTTCATTGCAGTCCATGTGCGAAGGGGGGACTATGTGCGTGTTATGAGAGACTCATGGAAGGGAGTGATAGCAGATAAGGCCTACATTGATAAAGCCATGTCTTATTTCAGGAACAAGTATCAAGAACCTGTGTTTGTGGTAACCAGCAATGGCATGGAGTGGTGCAAAGAGAACATTGATGCTTCTAAAGGAGATGTGTATTTCTCTGGTGATGGAAATGAATCAAACCCAGCAAAGGACTTTGTTATTCTTGCTCACTGCAATCACACCATCATGACTATTGGGACATTTGGTTACTGGGCTGGGTACCTTGTTGGTGGGGAGACGGTTTATCTCTCCAACTTCACACTCCCTGAATCACCATTCCTGAAATTATTCAAGTATGAAGCTGCCTTCCTTCCTGAATGGCATGGGATCCCAGCTGACCTTTCACCCCTTCTGAATTCAATCAAACCATAGATCGATGAATTGCTCTACTTCACTTGTAACAATGAACAACTTGGCCAAAAATTAGGTGGACTCGCTGACAGCACGCGCTTCAGAGGACACGCATGCTTGCCTTCATCTCTCCCAAGTCAATACGGGAGCTGCAGCACTGAGACAAGGTCTTAAAACAATTGGATATTCCAAATTGGGAGAAAATAGGTAAAAATAATTGCCAATTCCAAATTTAAAAATAAAAAAAGTTAAAACCAAAAAAGCTTGGAGAACAAAACAAGAGAGAATGGTATTCCATGCCAAACAAGGAGGCGAGTGAAATGGGGACAGTTTTGGCTGAATTCAGAAAACTCTGTAAAGATGTGAACACCAGCCTTCAAATAGTAGAAGAGGCTGAAAGCAGAATTAATGAAATGGAAGACAGCTGCATCAGTCGTGAGAGATTGTTAAGAAAGAAAGGCATCATTGATTATTGCAATTCAGTCTGATCCGCAGGATATATTACAATCCAGAACAATATTTCAAACAGTTTCTCAGATAACAAACATCATTGTACCACCTGAGCCACGCCTGATATGTCTTGGCGATATGTCTTTAGTGACAAATATGGGCATTGGGGATGTTTGATTTATTAAGATGGCACTAATAACAGCTGATAAATGTATTGCCCTTTGTTGGAAAAATGATAACTCCCCAAATATATCTATGTGGTTTGGGAATATTTAGTCATCTGTCCTTTGTGAAAAAAAATACTGTAGGATTTGCAAAAGGAACTGGCTCTTTGAAGAGATATGGGGTGGATTTATTAACTTCCTTAACTCCTCAACTTATTTTGCCACCACAAAGTATAGCTCCCTCCTGACCAGAGTTTATCCGCAGTCCAGTTATTTTTGTTATATATGTTATATTATATAACATATAATATAACATATATTATAGAACATATAATAACACAGCTGCTTAAAATGTGTTTCTTTTAAGCAGCTCTTAAAATAAACAAATCCCTTGGGCCGGATGAGATCCTCCCAATAGTACTCAAAGAAATGAAAGAAATGACACAGGAGTTGTACCGACAGACTGGAAAATAGCAAACGTAATACTGATCCACAAAAAGGGAAGACAAAACCGAACCAGGTAACTACATACCAATAAGCCTGACCTCTATTATATGTGAACTTATGGAAACTATAATAAGATCCAAAATGGAAAATTACTTATATGGTAACAATATCCTGGGAGACAGTCAACGTGGTTTTAGGAAAGGGAGATCGTGTCTAACTAACCTGCTTGATTATTTTGTGGATGCAACATCGACAATGGATAATTGCAAAGCATAAGACATGGTTTATTTAGATTTCCAGAAAGCTTTTGACAAAGTACTGCATAAAAGATTAATTCTCAAACTGAACGCAGTAGGGATTCAAGGAAATGCATGCACATGGAGTAGGGAGTGGTTAACATGTAGAAAACAGAAAGTATTGATTAGAGGAGAAACCTCAAAATGGAGCGAGGTAACCAGTGGTGTACCACAGGGATCAGTACTAGGTCCTCTGCTATTCCTAATCTACATTAATGATTTAGATTCTGGTATAGTAAGCAAACTTGTTAAATTTGCAGACGACACAAAAATAGGAGGAGTGGCAAATACTGTTGCAGCAGCCAAGGTCAAATTTTCCATTTTGGATCTTATAGTTTCCATGAGTTTACATATGATAGAAGTCTGGCTTATTGGTCTGTAGTTACCTGGTTCGGTTTGTAAACCTTCTTATGTATGTTCTTATATGTTATTACTTTTAACAGGTTGTTTGGGTTTTTTATTTTTGGTTTGTTTTTGTTTAAGTACTGCATTATATTTCAGGAAGGTATGGTGGGAATCCATGTAGAGGAACTACTGTTTAACTTTTCTATTGTTTTTATAATTTTATTTTCTGTCATTCTACTGTGTTTCGGATAGTTTGTTTGTTGTTATATAGATAGATTTTTATTACAGAGTTTCCAAATGTGAGGAAGAATGACACAAAACTGACTTTAAAAAAAAGAAAATTGTGAATAAACTTGAAAGATGAAATACCAGAGCTTTTAACAGTTTGGGTATATTAGATGCTATTTGATCTGTTTCCATACTTTTGTTAAGTGCTTTGTGATCATTTGTCTTTATTAATAAAGATTATTATTATTATTATAATAACACCCTGGAGTTAAAGTGTGCAATGTGTAGTGCAGTGCATGGCAGAGAAAGGAATTGGTTAGCATGGTAACACACTGATAAGAATGGTAAAGCAGGATATCAAAGAGGGTGAATCATTGGAAAGGCACAGTGTGAACATGGCAGGATATGAAAAGCATCCTCGTTTTCACCACAAGTTTTAGGCTTCTTTCAAGGATCAGCAGGTGACAGCAGAGCATTGTTAAATGAGCACTCAGACAGACATGCTATTACTTAAGAGAAAACCCCATGCAAACTAAAGGGGCTATTCTGCAGGGGGATGGTTTCATGATAGAAACATGTCACATCACATGCATCACAGGAAAGCCTTTTATTGCAAAAGTGTCAACCTTTCCTCATTTACATCTGAAGAGAAAACACTGAAACCACAGTTAAAGACTAGAAATCAATATTATTCATTTTTAGAGTAATATAGTTGTGCATCTATTTCCCCTAAGAGAACACTTCTACAGTATTATATATATGCAATAAACAGAAATACCAATAGAGACCTCTGAACCGGTATAAATATAACACTATATAACAGAAACATACCAAAAACAAGAAATCCAAATATACTACAATACTGTATATAGCCACAATTATTTGATTATGTATACGGTACATCAAAAAATACAAATTTCCTTGTGAAAAAACATTTTTAAAAAGTGGTTTGCAAAACTAAAAAAGTAATGTGCAACATTTAAGAGAATAGTGGTGAAACTTAAAAACGAGTGTGCGAACACAATAAAATGTGTGCCGGAAATAGAAATGTGTGCCGGAAGTCATTATCGTTTTTATTTTCCGGCACACATTTTTTTGCTCACCGTGTTTATGTTCACCTTGCCCTTCCGGGCCACCATAAGGGGTTGTACCGACAGACTGGAAAATTGAAAACGTAATACCAATCCACAAAAAGGGAGACAAAACCGAACCAGGTAACTACAGACCAATAAGCCTGACTTCTATTATATGGAAACTTATGGAAACTAATAAGATCTAAAATGGAAAATTACCTATATGGTAACAATATCCTGGGAGACAGTCAGCATGGTTTTAGGAAAGGGAGATTGTATCTAACTAACCTGCTTGATTTTTTTGAGGATGCACCATCCACAATGGATAATTGCAAAGCATACAACATGGTTTATTTAGATTTCCAGAAAGCTTTTGACAAAGTCCTACATAAAAGATTAATTCTCAAACTGAACACAGTAGGGATTCAAGGAAATGCATGCACATGGAGTAGGGACTGGTTAACATGTAGAAAACAGAAAGTACTGATTAGAGGAGAAACCTCAAAATGGAGCGAGGTAACCAGTGGTGTACCACAGGGATCAGTACTAGGTCCTCTGCTATTCCTAATCTACATTAATGAATTAGATTCTGGTATAGTAAGCAAACTGTGAGTCTTTTGGGGTAAGTCTCTACCAGGTTTGCACATATGGATTGTGCATTATTCGCCCATTCTTCTTAGCAAAATTGTTCAAGCTCTGTCAAGTTGGATGGGGATCGTTGGTGGACAGCAATCTTCAAGTCTTGCCACAGATTCTCAATCGGATTCAAGTCCGGGCTTTGACTGGGCCACTAGGACATTCACTTTCTTGTTTTTAGCCACTACAGTGTCACTTTGGCTGTGTGCTTGGGATCATTGTCCTGCTGAAAGGTGCATCTCCGTCGCAGTCTTAGGTTTTTTGCAGACTGAAGCAGGTTTTCCTCAAGGATTTGCCTGTATTTAGCTCCATCCATTTTGCCCTTTACCCTGACAAGCTTCCCAGTCCCTGCCAATGCAAAGCATCCCCATATTGTGATGCTGCCACCACCATGCTTCACAGTAGGGATGGTGTTACCTGGGTGATGTGCTATGTTGGGTTTGCGCCAGACACAACGCTTTGCATTTAGGCCAAATAGTTCAATTTTTGTTTCATCAGACCACAGAATCTTTTGCCACATGACTTTTTGCAAATTCCAAGCGGGATTTTACATGGGCTTTTTTCAGAAATGGCTTCCTTCTTGCCACTCTTCCATACAGGCCAGATTTGTGGAGTACCTGAGCTATTGTTGACATATTGACAGTTTCTCCCATCTCAGACATGGAACGCTGTAGGTCTTTCAGAGTTGTCATTGGCCTCTTGCTGGCTTCTCTGACCAATGCCCTTCTTATCCAGCTGCTCAGTTTGGGAGGACGGCCTGCTCTAAGCAGGTTCTGAGTGGTGCCGTATACCTTCCACTTCTTAATGATCGACTTGACTGTGCTCCAAGGGATATTCAATCTTGAATCTTTTAATAATCTTTTTATACCCCTCCCCTGATCTGTGCCTTGCCACAACTTTATCCTGAAGTTGTTTTGAAAGCTCCTTGGTCTTCATGGTACTATTTTTGCTTTGAATGCACAACCCAACTGTGGGACCTTACAGAGACAGGCGGTTTTAATCTGAAATCATGTGAATCACTTTTATTGCACACAGATAGACTCCATTCAACTTATTGTGTGAGTTCTGAAGGCAATTGGTTGCACCTGAGCTTATTTAGGTGTGTCATAGCAAAGGGGGTGAATACTTATCTAATGAAGACTTTTCAAGTTTTTATTTTTAATTGATTTGTTTTTTCACCCCCCTCCCCCCATTTTTTCCCACATTGAAAGTGTGGAGTAGGTTGTGCAGATCAGAAGAAAAAAATCCCATTTAAATGCATCAAGATTTCAGGTTGTAACACAACAAAATGTGAAAAAGTACAAGGGAGGTGAATACTTCCTATAGGCACTGTATAATCATCTTCATTCTGAGTAGCTCTACCCCACCTTTATCTTCTGATTTAAGAACAATGGGCTGGTCAGATGTTATGTTATACACACTATACTTTGTGTAACATGCAAATAGCCTCCCACACATAGAGACACGGAAGCACATATACAGAATTCTGACATAAACTGGAACACTTGGCTCCCAGTAAACTGTTTACATCTCTTGATCACAAGGAAACTGCCCTGGTAAAAAAAAAAAAATCATGCAGGGGCAGATTTGGAATGTAGACAAACAGGTAAAAATGTCACAATCTTTTTTTAAAGGTTAAGAGGAATTTATCTATTCAGGGCTGAACAGAGTGAGAAAACAATATTCTGTTTGTTTTGTCCTAAAGCCCTTGAAACTAATAATCAAGAAAACATTGCACTTTCCCGTTTATCACACTGCATGAAAAATATGATTAACTAATTGTGCAAACATATGGTAATAATATAGAAACTTAACGTTTAGAAAGATCACACATGTTTCAAGCCCATTTTTACAAATGGTTTACTAGACCAAGAACCTAATGGACGTGTTTAAGTCTATTTGGACCTAGGGTTTGCACAATAGTAAAATAATGGTTTACAAAGATTTGCATAAATTACAGTTTTACAAAGTGATACAAACTTATTCACACATTATGCTCGTATGGACATTAAGTTTAAAATATTGTAAACCTGCAATGTGTAAAATCCAGCCAAGCTTTTAAAAAACAAGTTATAAATGTTAAAATAAATAACATTTGAACACTAAAAGTGACTTTTAATTTAAAAAAAAAGTTTTATTAATATACACAGGCATAAAGACATACACATTGAGTCATACAGATATCATAAGCAAAAAATACATTATACTTTTCTTAATACATTAAATAAATAGTACATTAAAAAACACAAGCAAAATTACATCAAAAATACATACAAATTATAAGGCCTTCTATCATAGAAACTTTACTGCACCCCTCATGGATCTGGCTTATTAGGGATCTTTTGACTTTGAAGATGAGGAACTGCATGAGTCCAGCTAGACTGCGCAGTGAAGTGGAGGGCCTTCTGTTTGAACGTGTAGTGGGCAAAGGGAATTGTAGGAACCTCTTTAAAAACCCCTTCCCGGTAAATGAGAGGCTGTTCCCTGAACTTAAAAGATCTACAGTTACTATATATGCGCTGGTAGATCCTGAAGATTGGGGTGGGCTGGAATCTGATTCTGTAAAATTCTGGTCTTTGAGGTGGGCACGATCAGCCTTGTGCATGGCTATGTACAGGAGTCACTTCTTGCCTAAGAAAACCATAGTAATCGTTCCAGCGGACAATTACTCTAATTGGCAGAAGAGTTTTTCAAACGCCTCAATCCAGTGGCTGATGTATGTTTCTGAAACTGAAAACACACATTCGACATGCTCTGAACAAAGGGGAGAAACAGATAGGGAAATATTTTTTGGATGGCTATGCAGTTGTAGAAGGTGCTCATATCACCTATGAATTTGCAGTGTGTTTTCCCATGGCTGTAACGTTTGTTATGACTCTAACGACTTTAATCTTTTAACTAAAGAATTATGCGGTGTGATGTTCCAGAATTTTAACGAGAAAGTTAAGATGCTGAAAAACGTCTACAAACTAGATCTAAGTGTGATGTGGGAGCATGAATGGACTGCTTTAAAAAAAAACAACAGAATCTTCAGGTTCATGCTTTTGTGAGTAAATGTTTTTCCACAGCTTATGAACCCTTGTGATTCCTTATTTGGAGGACACACAAATGCTATTACGTTGCATTATGTGGCTAAAGAAAATGAGAAGCTAGCGTACTATGATTTCACAAGTTTGTACCCCTTTGTCAACAAGACCAAGACATATCCCATTGAACACCCAACCATAATTTACCAGGACTTTGAGGATGTGAGTAATTATTTTGGTTAGTTTAAAATAACCATGCTTCCTCCTAGAGGGTTGTATTTTCCAGTGCTCCCCTCCAGAATCTACGGTAAACTCATTTTTACCCTCTGTCGTACATAAATCAGACCGGGCCTTGCACCCATAATGATGATGAAAGATCTTTAGCAGGTGTGTGGTGTTCTGTGGAGGTATTCAAAGCTCTTGAAAAGGGGTATAAGGTGCCTAAAATACATGAAATATGACGTTTCCCTCAGATCTCTGATACTCTCTTTACAGGGTATATCAACGCTCACCTGAAAGGCAAACAAGAGAGTTCGGGATGCCCTTAGCAATGTGTGGATGATGAGAGTAAAGAAAAGTACACCCGTGACTCTCTTCTCAAAGAAGGTATAGCGCTAGACCCTAAGAACATTACAGTGAATCCTGCCAAAAGGCAATTTCCTTAAATTCACTGTGAGGGAAGTGTGGGCAACATACTAAACCTTTATCCACAACTTTTGTTAGCAAGCCTGCAGATTTCTTTCAGTATGTGTTTTCTAAATGTTATAAGGTATCCCATTTTTGCTTTGTTGGGTACTTCGTTGGGTACAGGTTCAATGGCAATACGCTTCTGACACGCACACCCCCCC